>NW_006439717.1:2342095-2358716 GCF_000325575.1 Pteropus alecto
AATAAATCACCAGCTTATATACATGTTTATTAAATGCATCATACTTGGAGCACCAGATGTGAGAAAGACAAAAACTAAATACCAGCAGCAGGGTTGCTAAGTAAATTATTTGGCTTGTTGCTGGTAATGAGAGGCTGCACTTGGTGGAACTTGCCATGAAATTACATGTTTCTGCTGTTTTGTTCCTTAATGAACTGTGATCAACTCTAAGAGTTGTTTGGATAAGTTTTCCCTTGGTGTTGATAGAAAAGATAATTCTCTCTAAAATAAAACCTTTATAAACCCAAATATTTTTTTTCTGAATTTACAAATTCTTTATGTCTTCATTTTGGGTTGTTACTCAACAATAAATGAATGAAATTGATTAAAACACATATCAAATGTAGTAGAAATGTAATTTATGATTACCTTTAATTTTCCTCTTTCTTCATACCTTACAAAAAAATACTGTTGATTTGAGTTATGCCCAAGACAGAGTGAGCAGAAAGAAGAACGAAGAAAGATGGTGCCGTTTTGTTAGCATTTCCAAATCATATCTCTGCTGCAGAAATGGGCAAATCTTACAATAAAGCTGCTGATTTGATTAGGAAGACCACTAATTACACACTGAAGCAACACACTCTCATGCCCAATCTCCTATTCATAGATCTGGCATTCTTCCTATTTCTTGTTTAGAAAAATATTTCTGGCTTGGTTGAGGAGACTAAATCATTAGAAGCACTAGGAAACAGTTCTGCGTGGGGTATCCATTTGAGCAGGCAGCTGTCCTTTGAAAATTGCCTTTATTGTATGAGGCTCCCAATTTTGCAGTCAGGATATTGTATAAAATCAATTAAGCCAGAGGATCTCTAGGTAATCAGCTCTGAGAACTGTTGCCCCAGCTGCGATTATTTGCTGACTGTTATTCCTATGTCACTAGTGCCCACGTGTTAGCCTTTGCCTCTTGGCAGCAGCGTGGTCCCGCCTTGCTCCTTTCAGCTTCTTCTCTTTGCCACCTTCCTGAGTCTTACCCAGGCTCCTGCTCTCAAGAGATGCCAGGAGAATGTCCTGCTGAGTTAAGCGGTTGTGGCTTTCAGGTCCTCTTCACCAGCACGTAGGAAGCTGGAAGTTAGTACCACAAATTGCTGCTGTTGCTATGGCAACCAGAGCTGCTCCTTAGCAAAGCTGTTAAGGAGGAAAAGCTCCTTTAGTTTTTTTGATCTTTCTGTATCTTTCCCTCCCTCACCCTTTATTAGTCACCTCAAGCAATCATCTCTTCTAATATCCCCATCCGCAGCCTCCTGAGGAAATCATTCATATTAAGGCTTAAACAACCAAAGAGCCTCTATCCTTTAATAAGGCACAAATTCTTAAACCAAAAGGAGAAAATCTCATAATATCTAATGTTAAAATTTTATGCATCATTTGGCCAAATGGGGAAAGTATCTCGTGGTATAGGGTGGAGAATTCCTTCATTCACTCACTCATTCATCAAGCACTTATTAAATACTCACCAATAAGTATTGGGAAAATGCTAAACACTGGGGATTCAGAGATAGATAAGATATAGCTTCTACCTCACAGTCTGGAGGAAAGGCAAATATGAAAATAAATTCCCATACTAAGGTAATGCTGGTGTCTGATAAAAGTCTATTTGGGTGGGGTAGGTGGTTCTACTTGGGAGGTGTATGTGGGGGATACAAAAGGCTCATGAAGAAGGTGAGTTGTGTGTGGTGGATAGATGTGCAGTGAGCACACACGTTACTTTGCAGGCCTCTTATATGTTCTCTTGAGTTCATTATCGTGGATTATTTTATTGGCTAATGGGTTGAGATGTTGGAGTCCTGGAGAGCCTTTGGGAGATACAGTGTAAATGTGAGTCAGAGCAGGGGTCCCCAACCCCCAGGCCACAGACTGGTCTTGGTGCGTGGCCTGTTAGGAACCGGGCCAACAACAGGGGGCAAGTGAACGAAGCTTCATCTGTATTTGCAGCCGCTCCCTAGTGTTACCATCACCGCCTCAGCTCCACCTCAGATCATTAGGCGATAGATTCTCATAGGAACACTGGTGCCTGGTGCCAAAAAGGTTGAGGACCATTGACAGAGAATGGCAATGGTGTCTCACTTGTGAGTACTTGGAAGGTTGAGTTGGAAGTGACGGGAGCTGGCGTGGTAGAGGCTGGGAATGGCAGATTCTCCTGGGAGGAAAACATCACCGCCTCAGCTCCATTTCAGATCATTAGGCGATAGATTCTCATAGGAACACTGGTGCCTGGTGCCAAAAAGGTTGAGGACCATTGACAGAGAATGGCAATGGTGTCTCACTTGTGAGTACTTGGAAGGTTGAGTTGGAAGTGACGGGAGCTGGCGTGGTAGAGGCTGGGAATGGCAGATTCTCCTGGGAGGAAAGTCCTGGCGAGAACATTTGGCTGGACCTTGAGGAGGTGAGAGTGAGTATAACTGGAGGCTAGTTTGGCAATAGTAGTTGGTGTAAGGTAATAGAGCCCCTGAGGGTATGGGAGCCTGAAATTGGGCAGGGACACTGATGGGAAAAGATCCATCTGATTATTATTAACAGCAGTAGTGTAGTGTCATGGTTAACAGCTGGGCTTCGGAATTCAACAGATCTGGGTTTGTCTTGGCTCTGCCACCACTGACTAGAGACTTTGGACAAGCAGCAATATTTCTGGGCCTGTTACCTCAGCTGTAAAATCAGAATACATATGTTAATGGTTGAATTGTCTTCCCCCCAAATGCATATGTTGAATTCTTTTAACTCTGGTACTATATTCGGAGGTAGGATGTCCAGAATGTAATCATATTTGGAGATAGGGTCTTTAAAGCGATGATTAAATTAAAACGAGGCTATTAGGATGAGCCCTGGTCCAATATGACTGGTATCCTTATGAGAAATAAGGATACCAGACACATATGAAAGGACACAGACACATATAAAAGGAAGACAATGTGAAGACACAGGGAGAAGATGGCCAGATACAAGCCATGAAGAGAGGCTTGGAACAGCTTCTTCGCTCACACACCTCAGAAGGAATTAACCCTGCGGACACTTTGATCTCATATTTCTAGAACTCCAGAACTGTGAGAAAATAAATAGAATGTGCTTTGTTACATCAGCCCTGGAAAACTGAGAACTAATAAAAATTTTAATATCATAACTTGTGGCCCACAATTAGCAATTTTGCAGCTTGAACTCTGAAGCTGCTTGCAGAGCATTACTTTGCCTTTTGGGCTCTGGAACTGCCTGCAGAGCCAGCAGCAGCCCCCCACTCCCACCCTCAGCCTCACATGCTGATTGTACTGTTTGATAAATTGTATTCCTTGCATCATTGTTAAATAATACTCCCCCTGTACTATGATTGTGTGATCAAAGACAGCCTTTTTTGTTATATAGGCCTGAGATGAAACTAAGACTTGATAAATGCTTAATCATATGTTACCTATTGTTCTCACCCAACTCCACTTGCTCGATCACTGAGTCAGCCAAGCATTGAAAGTCCAGTTGCCCTCACCAATCAGCAAACAAATGATGCAAGTTTATGATCTTGTTTCCCCCTCACAATCCATCTATTTGATCATCAGCTCCTTGCAACTTTTGCCTTTATAAACCCTGCCCTATCCCCTCCATTTTTGGAATGTATTCTCGGTTCTTACAGAGGACTGCGTTTCCCAGTTTGCAAATTATTACCTGAATAAACTCTCTTTAAATTTTTTTAAAAAAGGTATCTCCAGATTTTTGTTTACAAAACTAATCCATAGAGTTATTATGAAGATTAAATAATTTATGTAATCCACTAAATATGATAATATTCAATATGTGGTAGCTATTGTTATCAAAACAATAAGATTGACTCAATTTTGAATAAAAACAAATTCCAACTCACTTGCATATTTGTGTGGTTAAGGCTATCAGGATTAATGGATTTCTCTGGTTAACTGAATGCCAGAGGACCCTTTGTTTCATTCTGATGCCAAACTTTTAAACATGTCTTGTCCATCCTTATAATGATTGTCATTGAATCTTTTTTTTTTGATTGCCTCTCTTTAATTGCAAGAGAATGAAATTGAATGTGTACTGCTTTTAGAAAGTTTTGTTTTTAATAAGTCAGTCATCAATTTTTTTTTTTTTTAATAATTTGCTTTTTTCTTTTTCGCAGTGAAGTGCTGAAAACTTCAGTTAACTTTAAGGTTCTAGAAAATTGGACAAATCCAACGTATCAACATTTCCATGAGTACATTCTGTAAAACAGTGTACATTGTATGAACTCAAGCTTGTTTCTGAAACTTCAATTATAATAAAATAACATATGCAAATTACTATCATTGTCTCCATTTATTTTGGACCAGCTGCTTCTAAACAATTAACAAAGAGATCACGTAAATGCAATTAGTTAGGAGAAATACCAGGCTCCAAACAGAAAACAGAAGAAAATGAATTCTATTTACAATCTTCTAGATTATGCTTCTCAATTGCCTTTTCGGGAGCTGGTACGAAACAGTAAACTGTACTTTATCATTGCCCTCATCTGACATTTCTACTTATCTTCTGAGAGTGAAATTTATTTAACTTCTTTCTCCCTCTTGAGGAGAGGGTTAGAAACCATAGAACGAATTATCATTATCGGTTCTTATCTACCTAGAAAATGCTGTGCTTGGAATTTCAAGTAAAGAAGAGTAAAGAAGGAAGACAATGGGAAGAGGCAACTCAGAGTCTCAGAAGGAGGGACCTTTAATGGTGCAGTGAGTTAAAATGTCACTGCTCTCATCAGGAGAGGAACCTAGTACCCCGCTTCTTGAATTTGGACTGTACTGGGCTATACTTCCAACTAGCTTTGGTAAATAGAATGTGGGAGAACAAACATTGTACGATTTCCAAGCAAGGCCTCAAGAGGACTTGTAACTTCTGCTCTCACTTTCTTGCATCATTGCTCTGAAACTGCCATGTAAAGAAGCTTGGTATAGTTGCCTTAAAGATGACAGACCAACTGACTTACTGACACTGTTTTTTCCTGTGGCTTCTCATGACCAAATATAAATGCAGAGATAACTGTACAGAGAGAGGAGTTATCAGCAAATACTTTATAGTATTGCCCACTGCACCCCTCCTTTTAGGAGGTGCAGAGCTCCTTATTTCCAGAGATATGTCAGAGTGAAGAGCTTGGAAAAAATTCTGTTTACTTTGGTTTCTGAAAATCTAAGCCCTGAGTGCTACTGAGAGGATCCCGGACATAAAAGCAAACATTTGGAGAAATATTAAGAGGATATAAAATGTTTACATTTTAAGTACTTTCCTTCTCCCTAAGCCTAGAGAAAGACGTCCTGGGCTTGGGAGAGAGAGAAGAGTGGATTTCAGAGAGGGGGCCTGGGCTGCTGCTTCCAGGCAGCATCCAGCAGAAGAGCAAGACTGAGAAGGATGTGGAAATAGAGAGGACCGAATTTCTGAAGCCGCTTTGTTGAAATAAAGTCATCGATAAGGAGGTTCCAGGACCCCGAGAGGGAATGCCACAGTGTATGGTTAGACAGATAGGTTCCCTGAGGCCTAGAGAGAACTTCTTGCTCATTAATGGCCAGGAAGAAGCAGAAGGATGCCCTGAAGCACAGAAGTTCCAGGAGGTGGGCTGGGCCCGGAAGGACTGCGAAGGCAGAAAAGGCAGCAGTTACCCATGAGGACAGATGTCATTGAGGACTCGTCAGCCCTCCTTCCTCATGGCATGCCCGTCATTCCTGTTTGTCCTCCCTCTGAGACTTCAGCCTTGGGTAATGCGTTAGAGAACACCGATTTAATAAAGATCACACTTTTATCATTTGCGAATAGGCTCAATGTAGGAATTGTTACAGAAAAATAAAGGTCTGTTTCTGGGACCCCTGAGTCTGTGAATAAGAACTGGGGACACAAATAGTGCCTTACTTAAAGGACTCTTGGGGAGAGATATTGAAATCGTGCAAGTGAGACGTACCTTATAAACTCCAAACTGCTATCCAATTTTAGTTATTATATATGTTTGTATTATTGAGATAGTTATTAAGTTACTTATTTTTCTGGGTTATCTAAATAACTCATTTTCAGACTGGAAAACCAAAATTTAAAAAAATAGAGAAAGCATTTTTCATTATTTCTCTGCAATGCAATGTCAGAACAGAATTCCATTGCTTGTGTCCAATACCAATAGATGGGGTGGAAATTATCATCCACTAATGAGCGATGAATAGCTTTTTGGAAGATAATTGCATGCAGGGAGACTTCTTGCATAGGTTGAATTGCCATTTATATAAAGTTTAACACAAATCAGAATTTGAACCTAGGTCTGGTTAAATAATTGATGCTCAATAAATATTTATGAAATAAATGACTGGACCCTAAGTTTGGAATAAATGACTAGACTCTAAGTTTGGAATCTAGTATTTCTCTTCTTCTAAGGAGGAATGGAACTATTGATGAATTCTGACATGATTACTAATATATTAGTAATCTTATGTTTTCCACCTCAATTTGGCTTATACTACTTTTTCATTATCCTTTCTTTCTTAAAAATTTAATATACATACTTTCAACAAGTGTCACATCATATAGTCTAATCACAAAGATTCAAAGTGAATATTAGTATATTAAAGACTCCAAAAAGTCCTGTAGTAAATAAACTTCTTTGTCTTTATTTAATCTGGTACTTCCCAAATTTTCTTGACCCCGTAACTGTTTTCTCCATAAAACACATTGGCAAATATCGGCTCAGAAAATCCTCTCATCATTAACATGTAATCACATCATATACATAGTTAGTTTCTAGAAGACAAGAAGAAGTAGATACTATGAATTAGAATAAAGTTGAAAGACTCAAAAAACCCTAAGCACAGGGTTTTACAGTCTTATGGCTCCTTTATTTGGTCTGAACAAATCCTCTAACAGTCTCTCAGAATTAGGACATAATTTATTCTGAAACTTCTCTTTCTCTGGTCAGAAGCCTTTCTGGGGCACCTTCGCATGGCAGCTCTGTCCAGCTTCAATTTCTGTGTGCCTAAGCTTTTCAGACAGCTGATCTCTATTTGTCTCTACTTTTCACAATGAACAACCGTAGGGGAAATAAGAATTTCTCTTTCAGCTCCCCAGTGGATTCCACACGAAAATGAGCCCTTCAGCAAGTCAGTGGCTGTTCAACCCCCTCCTGTTGTTGAAACGCAGATCTGCTATTTGCCTAGCTCCAGACTCAGTGACATCCAATGCATCATGGAAGCATGGGGTTTACTTCGTAGTTCTCTGCTGCTGGTCTGCCCCTTCCCTAGTTTCTATTCTTAAACTGAAGGATCTTTAAGAGTCTTTTGGGAGCTAAAGACAAGAGTAATTTGCCTCAGCTCACATTCTGTCAGAAATGTCTGGATGCTGCGTTTATAGTAAAGAAGTTGTGTCTCATTTCACTTTTTATCCCCCATAGCAGGTGCAGACAATAATCCATAGTAAGTTTTATGAATGCCCTCCATGGGGGTTAAAATGATTTTTTAATAATTTCAAACTTTTAAAACAATATGTGAACTAGACACAGTGACCATTACCAAAGGGTTGAAATAGTAGTTTCTCTTCAAACAGTGAGACGACAGGGAGAGATTCTTAACTTGGGTCCATTTCTCCTCAGTCCCCTTCCCCCCACCCTCACACCCCACCCCCAGCTTTTATTTATTTTGAAAAATTATAAACTGCAGAAAAGCTGAAAGAATAATATTGTGAACACCTGGAATACCTGTATCAAAATTACCCAATAATTATCATTATTACATGCAAGAAAATTAACATTGATACATAATATTATAGTCATGTGCCACTTAAAAAGGGAGATACCTTCTGAAAAATGCATCAATAGTGAGTTTGTTGTGTGAGCATCATAGAGTGTGCTTACACAAACCCAGATGGTACAGACTACCAGTATAATTGCATGGTGCTATACTTTTATATGACTGGCAACAGAGTAGGTTTGCTTACACCAGCATCACCACAGTGAGTAATGCCATATGACTTTATGATGGTTACAATGTCACTAGGTGATATGAATTTTTCAGCTCCATTATAATCTTATGGAACCACTGCTGTATATGTAGTTTGTCATTGATAAAAACATTGGACTGTATTTGAGACACAGTCCCCATTCTAATTTCTCAAATTATCCCCCACCCCACCCCAATTATGACTACTTTTGTTCAGGGATCCTGCATGCATTTGATGATTGAGACTCTACCACGTGGAGGTACAGAGCAGGGAATGGCAGCTCTTCTCTACTGGGCTGGGCCAACTAACGACTCAGGTTGCTGTTTTATGATAGGGTGTATTTCAACAGGTCCCTCTCCCCAGCTTTGTGCTGCCCAATGATACATAAATTATAACCAGGCCTTTCTTAGAGAATTTTAGGAAATAATTACTTAAGATGCTGACATCCCTAACATGAATGATTCCACCCAGCCGAAATAGCAGTGGCTTTAAACTTCAGATATATTTTCTTGTGTATAAGGAGTCTAAAAATAGCAAGTCTCCTACCAGCTCTCCTTTCCACCATCCCTAGGGTTTGGAACTTGTTCTCGTGGTTGAAAATGGCTGCCAGAGCTTCAGCCGTCACATCTTGTTCTGGGCAGTAGGACGGAGAGAGGGAAAGTGAGGGTCTAGTTTCCTTCTTAAAAAGGAGAACCCCTAGACATAGCACATAAGCTTCTTACATCTTGTTGACCAAAAATTGGTCACATGACCACAGCTATCTGCAAGAGAGACTAAAAAATGTAATCTTAGCTAGGTGATAATGTGCCCACCAAAAAATTTGGGCTCTGTTTTTAAAGAAGGATGAGATATTAGGTGACAACTAGTAGTCTCTGCCATACTTCCTAATCAGGAGGGTCTATAGATCTTCAGCTTAGTTTAAAGAAAGATTACAAATTAGTGCCCCCTTAGATCTGCATTAGCCTGGATTAGTGCCAGTTCCTTAGGTAAGATGCAAGAATATTTATTGTAGGGGTTTATATTTCCTATTTTATTCAATAATATTAGGTCTAGAGCGAGTAAATATTTGTTAGTCTATTAAGTCTAGGTGAAATAAATATCTATTAATTTATTTAGAATGTAAATTCTTAATCATTTAATTTAAACCATAAAAGTTTATTTAAGCATGATTGGAAAAGCATGAGCTTGGGTTAGAGAGACCAGGGTTTGCCGCATAACTGCTGTGAGGATCAAATGGTACATGTGAAAAAGTTCAGTAAATAGTCAACAAATAGTTAAACGCTTGCCCATTTTCTCTCTTCTTTTCTCCCATTCTTCCTCCCTTCCTTCCATGATAATTCTGTGTGCTGACAGAGAGAACTAGTTGAGATGTGCTGCTTCACAATTACTTTTTAAAGCCTGCTGTGTCTTGCTAAATTTAAAAGGATATTTAGCTGGCTAAGGGACCATTTGCTGACTTGAGCACATGTCTGGTTGAGGTTGCCTAGGTCTAGGGTTTTAAGTAGGGCAGTTCTTATGTGAGGGTGGAGGTTAAGTAACAGCTCAGAAAATAAACATACCCTCATTTCTAGCTCTGGACCTAAGAGGCTGGTTTTTGTTTTTGTTTGTTTTTAAATGTCACAAGCTTTCAACTATGAAGACAGTAGGAATAAGTTTCCATGAGTGGTTTGGGCTTCCTGTACTCCTCACTTTATAAAAAGGGCACATTCTTTCAGAAGCAGACCCACAAAAGGCCCAGGAACACCCTTTTCAGTTCTGGGCCATTTAATCTCGGTTGTTTCTTTGGGAATTGCTGCCCGACACATATAAGCCACTGACAACAGAGTAGAAGGGGAAGCATTTTTGTAAAACATCTGTACAGTGTCCACTTCAAACAGTTATGAGGAGTGGTAGGGAAATTAATGGTTGTTTGGACAGCCTGAGTCCTTAAGCTGAGGCACTAAAAAGTACTTTTCACATCGTTAAATACAACTTCCTTTCCTTATTCAAAGTTGAGATGTAGTCATGGTTGATTACTATGCAGAAGTTTCTTTATCTTGACTATTTCTCAGTAGCTCACATGGGAGGGTATTAATCACAGAAGTCTTCTGAGTCTTGAGTAGAATGATTTTGGTCTTAAGTGGTTTGACATTAAATTGAAAGTACGAGAAAGTACGTACTAAAATGTTGCCAGTCTCATTACTTGTTAGGAATATTTATCATCTCTGGGAATTTCAGAGACTAAATATATAAACAATTTGAGATTATCTCGTCACCTAGATGCCTTTTATGTGAAGGGATGGATTCTTGGTTCGCGGAGTGGTAAATGTAGGAAACCAGACTGATGTAGTGGATAGAGCTTTGGATTTAGAGTTGAACCACTTGGTTCAAGGCCTGCCTTGGAAATGAACTTGGGAAGTGTGAAGAGTGAACTTGATAAAAGTCACTATGGGATTCATGATAAACAATTTTGGGTGTCATGCATTGACTAGGGTGTTTCAGCTACGCTCTGATGTTTAATTCTCTCATGGACTCTATGAGGTGTTATTAATGATGCCTCAGGTTTGGTTACTCTCACACAGTTAGATCCACCTGGCATGTTCCCCTGTGCTGCATGTCTGCACTTGGGGACACTTTATGCTTTGTAAATTATATAAATCTGTATAAGCCTAAGGAATTACTCTCAGTTCAATAAAAATAGATCATATAGTTGAAGCTTCTTCCCTGAGATTCATTGGGTCAAACACTACAGGGATTTCTGCAACAAGTGAGAGAAAAGTTTTATGGTTATAAAAATCACATTTTAGGAAATAAAGTCCCATGTAAAAGGAAAGGGAGTTTGTTTTAATCTAAACAGAACTTCAGTTTTCAAATGTCCAAACAACCGATGGTTATGGCAGACATTGTAGGTTGACTGAGTCAGCTCCATTTCCATCCGTGTTCCCCTTGTCTGCTTCTATCTTAGAAGCTATAAAAGCTAAAACTCAGTTTTCCAGCCTCCCTGACAGCCATGCAACACAGTTCCAGCTCAAAAGATGTGTGAGTGTTGTACCACAAAGAATTTGCCTAGACTTTGTTCTCACTTCCTGGCAGGGAGATTTTAAACCCTTGGAACTTCCCCAGATGAACAGTGTCTTTGTTATTCATGGTGGGCCCCTTAAACCATACCTGAGTTTATGCTAATGAGATGACTCTGGGCACCTAGATGGCTTCAAGATGGGGGTTGGTTGCCAGAAGAACCAACCATGTGATTAGAGATTAGTTGTGATTAGAAAGTTGGGGCTTTGAGCCATTTGATATCAGCCTGACCTCTGGGGAGGGAAGGGGAGTTGGTGGTTGAGTTAAGTTATGTGGCCAATGAGCCAATTGATCTTGTCTGTATAATAAAATTTCAATGAAACTTCTGGCTACCCAAAGCTGATACACATTAAAGTACCAGGAGTGTGTGCATGATGAGGATACAGAAAGTTTGTGTTTGGAACCCTTCCAGACCTTGTCCAGTGGGTCTCTTCTTTGACTGGTTCTAATTTGTATCCTTTTGCTGTAATAAACTACAATTGTAGGTATAGTGCTTTCCAGGAGTTTGGTGAGTCATTCTGGCAAATTATTGAACCTGAGATTATAGAAGGAACCCCTAAATTTGTATCCAGTTTGTTAGAAGTGGATACAAGCTTGTGGCTGATAGGAAGTGAGGGTAGTCTTGTGAATGACTATGTCCTGAACATGTGCAATCTGACCTAACTCTAGGTAATTAGCATCAGAATTGCATTGAAGGGAAGACCATCTTTTTCCAAATAAAAAGGCAATACCTCATTCAGAGAAAGACCTCTGCCCTTTGCTCTTTGCCCTTTTTTCCTCCTCTTGCCTAGAATGTAGATAGTATGCTTGGTGGTGCACCAGCCATTTTGTGACCATGAAGACTAAAGCCACACACAAAAGAAAGCAGAGCAAAAAGTTAGAAGAAGCTTAGGTCCATAATAACACCATAGAACAGCTCTCCCAACCTTGGACTCAAGAACCCTGGGCTCCTTTTGTAACATGAGAAAAATAAGTCCCCATGTGTTTAAACTTCTCTTGATTCTGTTGTTTATGACTAAATACATTTCTAACTGGTACCCCACCCTCGGTATGTTGTATATTATGATAGCTCAGAAAGGAGAACAGATTAGGCAAACTTCCATGTAACACAGATCGAATATAAAGAAATGTGTTTTTTTCCTCTCATTTCCTTTTCTGAAATGGCTTTTTGACACGTGTTTGGTATAACAAAGGGAATTATGTTCAGAAAACAAAACTTCTTTTTCCTTGCTATAATGTTGATGTTTTTTTTGGTTCTAAAGTATTGTCCTGCTTTTCACAATTTGGTGAAAATTAGAGATGACATCTTCCTTAGGATCAGCAGCTTGTTGCTCCATTTATGACAAAAAAAATCATTTAAAAATTAAAGTTAAGTTTATTTTATCTGACATAACTATATTTGCCTACTTGTGAACAAACAAAATTGTACCTTTTTATGGTCTTAAACTAATAAAATTACCTACAGCTTTTGAATTGTTTTTTTTAAAAAATCACATGTTATTTTTAGAAATCTGTAGATTAAAAGAGATTCTATAGAAATATCGACTAGTTGCAATTTATGTACCTTATTTGGATATTAACAATGTGTGAAACAAACAGGATATTGAGGCAATGATTGGATATTTAGTGATTTTTAAAAATAGAATTACTGTTATTTTTAGGTATGGGGATCACGCAGGGATTATATTTTAGAGTCTTTATCTTTTAGAGATACATATTGAACTATTTATGGACCAGATGATGCTGGAGAGCTCGATGGGGTGGGAGTCCAAACAGGGACCCTGACCTGGAGTTTCAGTGATCAGGTTCTCCTCTTACGCCACGAAAAAGGATTCCAGGCTACGACAAACAGCAAGCAGGAAAGCAAGAGTTTTATTAAAGCGAAAGTACATACTTAAGAGAAAAGTGTGGGTAGCTCAGAGAGAGAGTCGCCTCAAGCTGTCTGAATTATGGGCTTTTGTTCTCTTGGGGTTGGGGAGTGGAGATGATAATGATATTATGGTTAGCCAAAGCTGAACAAAGGACAAGGGAAAGACTCAGGAGACTTATCAGGCAGGGGAGCCGAGGCCCAAGGTCATCTATCTTGTCTTCCTGGCCTTGGCTTGTTTCTCATGCTAGAGTCTCATGCTTGGAGTCAAAACAGGGAAAGGGCTGAGTAGCAGCGGTCCCCAATCTTTTTGGACCAGTGCTCCTATGAGAATCTAATGCCCGATGATCTGAGGTGGAGCTGAGGTGGTGATGCTAGTGCTGGGGAGAGGCTGCAAATACACATGAAGCTTAGCTCCCTGCCACTCACCTCTTGCTGTGCAGCCCGGTTCCTAACACACCACAGACCAACAGGTACCAGTTCACAGTCTGGGGATTGGGGACCCTGGAGTAAGGGACTGAGGAAAATTTCCAGAGCCGTATCCTGCAGGGGTAGGGTGGACTTCCCTAGGCTAACTATTCTGCCTCAAAACTATCTAGGAATTGTCTGTGAGTTCATACCATGTCCGTGTTGGATCTAGGAGATAAGGTTCATTATACTAGTCTCTCAACTTTTGGATCTAGGAGATAAGGTTCATTATACTAGTCTCTCAACTTTTCTGTATGTCTGACATTTCCCATAATAACAATATGAAAACAAGCAGATGAATGTGATTAGAAAAGTAATGGAGTTAACAGGAACAAATAAATTAATAGTTCTGCATATAAGAAATTTGGAAATCCCCACTCTGTCCAAACAAGTAAAAAGCTGAAAAGACTGAAAAATAATCAACTCTTCTAGGATCCATAAGAGAGGTGAGGAAACAGAACAAATTGTTACCCTCAAGATTAGAGAGATAGGTGAATACAGAGCACAACAATTTACCAAGCAGGCACTCAAAAACTGCTGGAACCAGTGCTGGGTAGGACTATCGGAACTGCAACTGACAAATTGCTGGAGGCTCAGTGTGGACAACGCTAAGAGTTAAAACTCCAGGGGGCTCCAGCCATTGGGCCCCCATAATTCTGTGAGATTGACCTCCAGGAGCCTGACCATGTTCCTATAGCATATATCAGAGAAAAATCCCCTTGTGCTCTCAGCAGGGAGAGGGGAAAAAGAATCATTTTGAAATACGCCAGAGTACTCCATCCTTCTTAACAAAGCCTGTCCTCAGGAGAAACTAATTAACCAGAACCCAGCGTGTAGGTATTATCAAAGCCTAGATGACCTTGGGAGGGAAATGCCCAACCCTGGCCTACTCTAGGCATCCTTTCCAACCTAGGAGAGAAAAGACATGAGAAACACTTGTGAAGTTCACAGTCCAGAGGCATAGGCTCACTAAAAGACTGAGACACAATCTTAGGACTATAGAACGCTTCCCTTCCCCCTATACCTCATTACTGCCACATTACTAAAGGCTATTTACAACAGTTCCTTTTACCTGGTACATCATATCTGGTTATCAAGAAAAAATTGCAAAGCGTACCAAAAGGCAAAAAACAAAAATGAAATCAAAAAACACAATTTGAAGAGATAGAGCAAATATCAGAACCAGACATGGCAGAGATGTTGGCATTAAATTTAAAACACCTATGATTAATATGCTAAAGGCTCTAATAGATAAAGTAGACAGCATGCAGGAACAGATGGGCAATGCAAGCGGAGAGTTAGACATCCTGAGAGAGAACCAAAAAGAAATGTTAGTGATAATAAACACTGTCACAGAAATAAAGAATGGCTCTGATGGGCTTAGTGGTAGACTGAATACAGCCGAGGCTGAGGATATCTCAATAGAAATTTTCAAAACTGGAAAACAAAGAGAAGAAAGACTGAAAAAACAGAAAATTAAGGACTGTGGGACAACTACAATATAAATACAAGTAATGAGAATACCAGAAGGAGAAGAAAGAAAGGAACAAAAATATTGGAAACAATAATAACACAGAATGTCCCCAAATAAATGTCAGACGCCAAACTACAGATCCAGGAAGCATGAAGCAGGATAAGTGTCCCCTGAACTATTCATTTCAGTGATACTTTCTATGGTTTGTCAGATATTTAGCATTTGTGGTCCTCTGTTGTTAATTATTGTTTAACATTTCATCCCAACCAGATTAAAACCTCCTAGTAGGTAGGGACTTTTTCTCTATACTTCATTTTTTTGAACTCTTTTTCGGTGGCTTCAGTGGATCTTCGACAAGAGAGATGTTCAGAAAAACCTTCATTCATGTGATAGTCAGCTCTGGTCGTTTGTAGGGCATACATGGTTACTTACATCTATTGAATATCTACTATGTGCTTAATGATTTTTTTAGGACCTTATTGCGAATCTTTAAAAACCACTGGGAAGAGAGGTGTTACGATCCTCAAACAAATGAGGAAATGTAGGCTCAGTGGGATTGAAAATAACTTGTTCAAAAGCACACAGGTAGAAATCAGCAGAACTATGATTCTACTCCAGGTTTGGCTAATTCCAAAGAACTAGCTCTTTGAACAGAATGCAGAAGTTGTCACTATCTTGGGAACTCGGAGAGGCAAAGAGGTGGGGGTGTTAAAAGGAGAATGCACGGTACTGCATTAGATTGCATTTCCTTCCAAACTAATAGTGTATATATGATCTGAAGGCCAGAAGAAATAAGTGCTGGGCGTGCAAAGTCCATCCTATGGAGTGAAGTGCATCTCAGCACTTTCCACTCAGCAGTGTTGTCTCAGATGTGGAGCTGCTGCAGGGCTGCAATGGACCCCTGAGTGTTTCCTTGTGAAATCCCTACCTCAACCACCAGACAAAACCAGGGACTTGAATGCTTTTAAAGTGAAACATGTCTGCTCTTGAAAAAGAAAAAGCCTTGCCTGGAGGGTCCAGGGGAAAATGTTACACAGCACAACACATGGCTTCATTGCCTGCAAATCATGTTTAGAGATTTCTCCCTTTCCCAAAGTTCTCACAAAAGCTGCCCCTAAATTCTCTCTCCCCTCCTTCGCTTGTTATCTCCAAGCATTGTCATCCTTCTATCCCCCTGCCTTTTTTTTTTCAAAATAGTGCAATCCTCAGGCCCAACCTCCTTAAAAGAGAGGGAGAGAAAATGGCAAATAATGTATTTATAATTTAATATTTTTATTCAATTATAATTCAAACCATATAGAAGTACCAAATAAAATATTAGCATTTATCCCTGCTCTCTTCTCCCTCAATCCCACTCACCGTATTTAAAAGATCACCCTTAAAAGATAGCGTTGGAACCTTCTAAACTCTCCTCTATTCAAATGTTATCATCAATTTCTAGTTCCGTACATAATTTTGTCAGAAAAAGAAAAAAATTAATCTTTCAAAAGCTGTCGGCCGTATGTGCCCCTTGTTTAGGAAGAGATTGATCTTCTGTTTAGGAAAACAAAGCCCTTCCATGAACTTTTTGAAAAAGCATAGACGCGATCCAGATCCCAGTCCACAAGGACAAGTTGAGACTAATAAGCAATACTTTGCATGATAAAATACAAGGATGGAGAATGGTATAACCTTGGACTCTTAAGAATCTTCAGAAATATTGAGGGAGGCATCCCTGGGTTTGGGAGGCTGCCTTGATCCTGGAGGATAAGGCTTGAGTCATTCTATATGAATGTCACAGGAAAGAG
>NW_006439717.1:2358813-2385080 GCF_000325575.1 Pteropus alecto
CTGGAAACCTGGGGCCAAGTTGAAGCACCTACTACCAATGGGATTGTGTTACACATACTCTTCTGTGTTTCAGTGTCTCCCATAGCATTCTGTCTGAGACATCATCCCTGTCCGTGCTTAGAGTGAGTCATCACAACTTTTTGTGGTCATGAGTGAAGTACCCATCCAGAATACAAGGGTATAGCTCATTAGTAAATGAGCATAAGTGGATATCACCGGGCAAGGAAGTAAATTAACTTTGCTTTAAACGTCCACGTTCCTGAAGGAACCAGAATTACATTTTAATGACCTTCCTGTGGCCAAATATAAAACACATCAGTAGACCACAGCTTGTCTTCTTTTCTAGAAGTTAGTTTTCTCCTTTGAACAAAAGGACAACGAGGCGTCTGATTCGGAACAAAATGTGTTACAGGGTTATTAATGAAATGTGAAGGAGAAGGAATTGAGGCTTTTAAAATGTGAGCTCAATTTTTCCATCAACAGGAGGCCTCTGCAAAATTATCACTCGACTTGATAAATGTTCCACCTTTGGATATTCAAATACTCGGACCCCTTGGGAAATGAAAGGACTCGAAGTTAGTTGTGGTTTGTTTGCTGCTGGGCCCCATTCCAACATCCTTGGTTTCCCTCTGGACTGTCTCCTTGCCTCAGTTTCCCCTTTTTGTACACATTTCTCTATCTCCCAAGTACTGTCCTTAGAACATCTGGGCTCTCCAGAAACACTCAGCTTTTGTCCCAATTCATGAGAATCCAATTTGTTATGAACAGAAGGTTCACTTGGGAGTTGAAGACTTGGATTTGAGCCTTGATTTTGCTATTTAAACTGCTTTCTCCTCCATTTTTCCAACTGAAAAATGATTTAGTAACAAGTCTTTGCAATCCTCAGAATGATGATGTATGGAGATGTGCTTTCTAAGCTGTCAAGAGCTTCAAGAGTGCAAGGCAGCTGGCATTAACAAAAGCATTCAGATTCATTCCCCCCGTCGCTGTGACTATCCAAGGGTGCCTCCTGGCCTTAGAAAGGTATGTAAGAAATGTTTTTTTTTAGGGATTCAGAAAACATTAAGCCCACAGAATGTTGGATCTGGCAGGATCCTTGGAGGTCATCAAGACTCTAGTTCCACCATGCCTTGACAGACAGGAAAACTGAGGGCAGTACCAGGCTGTGGGGCAAAGCGTCGCATAGAGCAGAGCCAGGCCTGGATCTCGGCTTGCTTGACCTCAGTCCTGGGCTCCTCCCTCCATCCATGATGCTAGTTCTGCCCTGTGGTTGGCTGAGCCTCAGAGGAAGGCGAGTAGCCTAAGCTGACTCTCCTGGCAGGATTGTCTCTCAGTGCAACTCAAGTGCTGGCCTGGCCACCTAGCATTTATTTACAAAATGAGGTTTTCTTTTTCCTTTTTGTTTTCCAGGTGTTTCTCATAGGACAAGGTGTCTGTTGGCATGAGGTAGCAATGTATTCGTTGACACCTCTGTTTCTACCTTCCTGAAGGCGATGATGAGGAAGGACATAAAGGACAGGCCTAGCTAGGGAAGATTGTGATAAAGGACAAATGGGTCTTTGGGGCCTCACCCTAAATGTTTTGCTTTTTCTTTAACTTTGGTGTCTTCTCTTCTTTTGTTCATTCCCAGCACTGCTCAATGTTGCTTGGGCACCCCGAGGTGGCTTCTGAAAATTCCTATGGATTCAAACCTTTCCTGGCTCCTTTGTTCAAACATCCAGTCCCGTCTCCTGTTTCTATAGGAAGCTGCTTGGGAAGATAATGTTCTGAATTCTTACTGAGAAATTAAAGGAAAATAATGACCTAATGTCTTTATTGTTCCATATCATAACTTTGCATATCTCTCCGTGAATTTTATTTATTGTATAACAGTACAATGATAACAGTAAATGGAAAAAATTCACCCACTGTTCCAACTTCTAATATGCTAACTGTTTTTATTTCTTGAGTTTCCTGCTAGTCTTTGTCTATACGCTCCATGCTTTACTGAGTAGTAACTCAGCACAGCTACAGTTTAGTCTTTTATTTTATGAACATTTTATTAGTTTGCCTTGTTGTTACATAGATTTCAGAATCATATTTAATGATTACATAGTATTTTATACCATTGACATATCATGACTTATTTACCATTTTTCTTTTTTTTTTTGGTGTGTACATTATTTCTGATTTTTCTCCATTATCAGCCACATTGCTTTGAAAAATAGATGTCTTCAGTTCTTTTCTCCTTTTGAATGGTTTCCATAGAATAAATTCCAAGTAGTTTAATTAGTGGGTCAAAGGCTAAGAACAATGTTAGAGATGAGCAATTTACTTTACGAACACTTATTGAGGGTCTGCTGTACTCTAAGTCTTGAACTGTCACAAATGAAAGTCATAGAGCCTGCACTCAGTGTACTCAGGGTCTAGTGACAAAAAATAGATGTAATAATTAACCTCATTTGATAAGTATCTGTTCCGTGCCAGGCACTATGCTACCAGATGTTTACACATATTATTTTAACTCCCACAATATCACTAAAGGTAGCACTATTATATTTCTCTTTTGAAGATGAGACAACTGAGGCTCAGAGACGTTAAGTAAGTTGCCCAAGGTCACACAGTTAGAAAGAGGCCGAACTAGGATTCAAACCGAGGTCTATATGACTTCAAAGCTCCTGGGCTTCCAGTTGGGCTACCCAATCCCTCTCCACATATAGGTATTTGCTAAACTGTTTCCCAAAAGATTGTGCAGTGTCATAGTTTGCCAAAGGTGTCAGTCTTTGTAGTTCATCCCTACTCTGACAGCATAAGGTATAAGTATTTTCCCACCCAGTTTTATAGAGCTTTCAGATGTGAAAGAGTGGCTTTCAAGGACATTACTGAAAAGATTGACAAGAATGATGCTTCAGAAGGCATGGAAAGGCTCACCCTCGAATACCACTCTGAAAGTCACTGCTTATTCCAAGGGTTTTGCCTTGATAACAGGACAAACCCATGGTTTCTGTAACTGCATCAGCTAATGCCATCATCCCTAACATAAGGGATTTGTGGCATGTACTCACCATTATCAGATTTCAAAGTGTGGTGTGCGGCATCATAGTGTATTTTGTTTTGAATACATTTTATTACACACAGGATTCATATTCGCTGTAGAGAAATAATGTAGTCAAAGAAATCAAAAGATTAAAAGTAGCCGTAATTCCACTTCTGAGATATATTATCACTGTATCTATTCTGTAGTATATTTTCTATAAAAATGATCTTACTATACTTAATTTCCTGTAGATTTTCTGTGAACTGGTTTCAGCGTTCGAAATATAGCATATACATCTCCCCAAGTCATTAAAGATACTTCGATAATGTTTTCTAAATGGCTATATCGTGCTTCATTGTGGCATAATGTACTCAATAAATTCTCCGTTATTGGATATTTAAGAGGATTTCATCTTTTTGCTACAGTGCTGCAATGAACACTCTTATAGTTAAATCTTGTCCTCATTTTTAATTGCTTTTTCAAGATAAATTCCTATAAATGTAATTACTGGGTCAAAAAGGCATGTGTTTTTTTTTTTAACCTATTTCCTGTTTGCCCTGAGAATACCAGTGGTGCTTGTGGCTGCAGCATTTACCCTGAGATAAATCAGTGGATGACAGTCCTAACCCTATCCCCAAAGTTTGCCATGAAATAGCTCGCTTGTATCATTATTTTTGCATCACTCTAGTATATCGATAGTCTTTGGAAACAAGTGACATCATTTTACTTATAGCATTCTGTTTTTAGTAGTGGTGTTTCCATTTACAAAATATAGTAATTCTCGATGGCTGAAAATGTCAAATCCTAGAAAACGTAACATTCCTACGCATGATAACATTGTTCTCGAACAGTTTTTAGCTAAAGATTCATTTGATGAATCCGATTTATGTATACATTAGGATTAGAAACAAATACTGTTTAGAAATAACTCCAAGAACAGTTTTTATATTTTCTTTTCACATTGAAAACCAGTCGGGTTTGCTTCAGCTTCAAAGAGCATGTTTATGTAAAATTAAATTAATGCTGTCAGCGAGCTTCACTTTTTTTTTTCCTAACCGGGAAATGAGTTAAAGGCTTTTATCAATATTGATAAATTGGCACAAAATAATATCCAGTTACTCTCCTCAAACTCTTGGACAATACTACATACAGTATTGTCTCATTTTAGTTCTAATTTGTATTTCTCTGGTTAAAATGATGTTGAATATTTTCCCACACATTTATTGGCAAATGCACTTATTTTAAATACAAATTAGACCAAATGCCTATTTCTAACTTACCACATATGGTTAGGCTAGCTTCAACGCGCCATAAAATCTGGATGCTTCCATCCTAAAAGGTGTTCATCTTCCATTTTAGAGTTGATTATGAACATGGCAGCCATGACGAGCACCTTGGAGAGAAAAAGATTAGAGGAGGAGATTTTTCGAGAAGTAAGGTTTTAATGTGCTGCCGAGGCTGGAATCAAATTATTGTTGAATGAAAAAATGGCAGGAGTCATAAAGGCTCTTGTGTTTAACCTAAAAGACCATCGGCAGCTGTGAGGCTTTGAGTGCACTGTAAATGTCAATTACCATACAAGTGAGGGGTGATGTTGCTGATTTTTTTCTCATACCATTTTTATTTGTTGGTGCTTAAAACTGGCAACCTGTTGCCAAATGTTATTTTCTTCTCCTCAGGAGAGCCACACATTTTAATTAGTCAAGGAGCGGGTGGGATGTTCTGTTGCCTGCCAGATGACACCTCTTGGCTAGGAAAGGAAGTCAGTAAAAACATTAAAGTCATTTAAAATAGAGTTGCCTTTGTTTCCTGAAATGAAATCTCTCAAGGAAGTCTTAGTATGACAGCCTGTTAAGAAAGACTTTATATTTTTCTTATGCAGATTTCAGTAAATTTCTTAAGAATTATGAATCAGAGGCAGATGAAACTAGAGTCTATAACTATATATGACAGAATAATAGCAGCACAAATTAGTGCGTTTAATATGCAAAACTGAAAAATAATATTTAAGTCAATGCTTGCTACGAAAGCCAAATTTATGGTTGGCATGCTTAAATCTTCTTGTCATTAGCAATTGTATTTTTAAAATGTGCAACTTTAATACTTAATTTTTCATTTATTTATTCATTCAAAAGAGGTTTTAGTGTCTAATTAGTGTCAGAAGCAACGCTAAGCAGTAAAGATAGTAAGATATGGTTTTAGTCCAACAGGAAATTGTAATCTGGAGAAGATAGTCAGATAGACAAATAGCCTTACTATAAAACAGGAAGCACATGCCGAAAAACAGAGAAATAAAATGACAGGTGGGTCTAAAAGAAAAATCGCTGCATGAAAAGTCAACTTTATGCCTCATTTCCTGTATTATGAGTGTATGAGATTCAAACAAATTAAAACACGCTATTTCAGTCTTGTAGTTAAAAGTGGCTACCTCTGCAGGCTGGGGTTGGTATGAAGAAGACAAGAGCCTTTTCTTGCCTTGTACCTCCAAAGCAGTCTTGGCTCTGCATCCCAGCGCGCGTCTGCTAAAATTTCTTGACTTTCTGGGTGCTGAGTGCTGGTGTGGTGGGGGCAGTGAGTATTAAGAAGTCTTGTTTCCAAGCTTAGCACCACAAGATCATAGAAAATTCTTCTGTTTCCTAGGTCTTGACAGTTACGCCATGATACATGTCTGTTTGGATTGAGCAAACCTAATTTTACAAGCTATATTATTAAGCACCTTACTTTGGCTTGAGAGGCAGTTCTTAGTATGCATGAAGACCAATTTGGATTCAGGAGCCTTTTGAGGTGCTGAATGCATGAAGGTGCGAGCCACCATGCTGTCTTCTCTCAAGTGTTTATGTAGCTTGTCTAACACAAAGGTCTGATCTCAGAGCATTGCTGACTTCTAGTTTACAATAAGAACTGTCTTGTGGATCATCAAAAAATCTATTTTGTGTTTTTTATTTGCATTAAAGGTTAAAGATTATAAGCATTGAGCATTGTCTGTATAATTCATATTTTGGTGAAATGAAGTCATTGTGTACAATTAATTTCAGTGGTAATTATGTTTTCAAGATGATTATTATGAAGAGGGTCCATCCATAGCATTTAGCAGATTATCAAAAGGGTCACCAATATCCAAATGGTTGAATTGAATTTCAGCCTTCTGGGCACAGATGGGGGGTGTTCTGAGGGGCAGGAGGCTTTTCAGCTCTGTAATCATGCTAATATGGCACCATCTGGTCATCTAGGCCTGCCCTAGCTATGCTTCTGAAATGCCATATACATTGTATGTTGCTGTCTATGAATTATTGCTCATATTTTCTTTGATTAGGTTGAACAATATGAAATTTCTGCTATTTTAAATTCTTTTACTTACAAAAATCCAAATGCAAATTAGTCAACCTAATATATAAAATCAAGGACTTAGTTTGAGCCCTTTTGAGAAGTAAAATGAAAATGCTCCTAAATGAATTTGTGACTTTACCACTTTTCTAAGGATTATAATGCCAAACATCTGGTTTGTTGTTGAATCACAGGCTTTTCTATCAAGGAGTCCAAAGATTGACTCTTTAGGACAAGACCCAAACCGAGAGAAGATGACACCTGAGCTCCAGGGCCAGCTGGAACAAATGCTAGGTTTGAAAACTAAGAAAAGATAATTATTTCAAGAGAAAGACTTACTGCGTTGTGCCAAGAGGAATATAACATGCAAGAGTTGGGAAATGCTCTCTACACTTTAGCTGACATTAGTCTGGCCCCTACATAAAAACTTTGTGCAGTTTATAGCCCTGTGGTTTGACAGGTGAGGAGAAACAGGCACAATGACCAGAGAAATATAACACTTGTAATTAAGGGCAAGAACATCATTCCTTTGAGTAGAAGGATAGAGGGCTTGATGTTCATTAGCCTGAAAAAAAGGAGACTTGAAAGTGATTTAATAGCTGTCTTGTATTTAAGACACTGCTAGGATCACTGCCGTGGTCTTTACCTCAACAGTGGACTGACTAAGGGGAAGTGACCTTCAGCTGCTGGAAGGAATGGTTTCTTGATCATTCTGGTAACTTCATATAGCAAGTGCTAGGTGACATTTAAAATAGTTTTTCCCTCAAAGAACTGAAAAGAATCTTGGCATTATCCTTCAAGATATTGTCTCTGCCTTTATCTCTAACCAGTGGAAATAAGTGCCTAATAGTGACTCTTTAGGAGTTAGGAATAGGTTGGTGGGAAAGAATTTGGGGGGTTGTAGGGGACCTTTATGTTGTCTTAAATTCACTGATGCTTGAGCTAAGGTCAATCCTGGCTGTGGTAAAATCACATAAACTGAGTCTTTTTCCTCCTGTCAGTGGGAGATGAATCAGGAAAATGCCATCGGAATATTTTAAAAAATAATTGATTGAGATGAAATCCATACAACATAGAAGCAACCATTTTAAAGTGAACAATTCAGTGGATTTAATACATTCACAATATTGCGCAATCACCACTCTATCTAGTTTCAAAATATTACAATCCATTCACAGTGAAACTTTACCCATTTAGCAATTTCTCCCTCATTCTCTCTTCCCCCCAGCCTCTGGTAACCACCAATCTGCATTCTGTCTCTATATATTTATCTATTATGGATATTTCATATAAGTGGAATCATGCAATACGTGATGTTTTTGTGTCTGGCTTATTTCACTTAGCATATGTTTTCAAGATTCATCAATGTTATAGCATGTATAAGTATTTAATTCCTTTTTATGGCTGAATAATATTCTATTGTATGTATATAGCACAATGGGCTTATTCATTTATTTAGGTGATGAACATTTGGGATGTCTCTACCTTTTAACTATTGTGAACAGTGCTGCTATGACCATATGTGCTTGTTTGAGTAGCTATTTTCAATTCTTTGGGTATATATCTAGGAATTAAATTGTGGGGTCAGGTGGCTATTCTATGTTTAACTTTTTGAGGAACTGCTAAACTATTTTCCACAGTGGCTGAACCATTTACATTATCATCAGTAATGTACTAGGGTTCCAATTTTTCCACATCCTTGTCAATACTTGCTATTATCTGATGTTTTGATTCTAGTTTCTAGTAGGTATAAAGTAGTATCTCATTGGGGTTTTGATTTGCATTTTCCTAATGACTAATAATATTGAGCATCTTTTTGTGTTTTTGTTGGGCATTTGTATATTTTCTTTGGAGAAATTTCTATTCAAGTCATTTGCCCATTTTTCAAATTGGGTTGCCTTTTTGTGGTTGAGCCATCACAATATTTATGTACATATTTTAGTCTAATTCTCCTCCAGCATTTTGAGAGGATGTTATTAAGATGTTTTTTTCTTTCTCATAGACTAAATAATACTGTACTTTAGTATGTTGCAAAATTTAACATGCATAAGAATCAGAGAGTTTGTGTTAAAGCAGATTCATTGCCCCGCCCCCCCACTCCTCCCCTCTTAGATTCTCAAAAGGTTTGGGGTGAGGCCAAGAATTTTCATTTCTAACTAACTCTCAGGTGCTGCTAATGCTATTGGCCCATGGACCACACTTGGAGTAGTACTACTGAGATAAACAGTTTTTTGAGTGTCTGCCCCATCCCTAAACGCCTATTCTTTTTCCAGAATAATAAGTTTCTGGGGACTTGTGTGTACTCCATGGACGTTTCTCTTAGCTACAGGCCATTAGACCGTAGGAGGATGTCTAACCCAAGCTGGACCAATCGAATTTTCTCTCTTGGAAGTTTGCAGCTGGGGCTTAGAGACACTAGTCAGTGTTATGCTGGTTTCATGATTTGCATTGTGTAGGTGCTAAACTGTGGTGTGACCATCCTCTACCATGTGCTTAAAAAAACAGAGAAAGCCAAACTGCAGGACAACGAGTGGGAAGAAACAGACCTGTTAAGAGAACAGGAGATGTAAGAGAGTAACAATAATAATAATAGCTAGCACTCACTGAGCATTTACTATAGGTTAAGCACTGGTTTAAAAAAAATTTAGGATCCATTAAAAAAAAACTTTCAATTTTGGAATAATTTTAGACTAGCAGAAAATTTACAAAGATAGGGTTGAGAGTGCCTATATATGTCTCACCCAGAATCTTCTAGTATTAACATTTTAAATAACTACAATATATTTGTCAAACTAAGAAATTAACATTGGTATATTACTATTAACTAAAGTTCAGACTTCATTCGAATTTTGCCGATTTTTACACTAAATCTCTCTACCCCCTTCTGGAGTCCAGGATCCAGTCCAGGATACCTCATTGAGTTTAGTTGTGGTGTCTCCTTAGTCTCCTTGAGTCTGTGATATAATTTCCTAGATTTCCCTTGTTTTCCATGACCTTGACAGTTATTTTGGTAGAATGAGCCCAGTTTGAATTTGTCTGATATTTCCCTTATAGATAGATTTGAGTGAATGGCTTCTGGGAAGAATTCCACGGAAATGAACTGCCTTCCTCATTACATCATATGGCGGGGTTGGGGTAGGTTGGGGTGGGGTGCATGATATCAACAAGACTTATCACAGGTGATGTTAATCGTGATCATTTGGTTAGGGTAGTGTCTGTTAGGCTTCTCTAATGTAAAGCTACTATTTATTCCTTTCCATTCTCTATACTTTGAAAGTGAGTCATTAAGTCCAGCCCACTCATGGAGAGGGGAAATTAAGCTGTACCACCTGGAGGGAGCAGTATCTACACACATTATTTGAAATTTTGTAAGAAAGATTTGACCTTTACCCTTAAAATTAATTGTTTTTATTTATATTAGCATGGACCCATGAATACTTTTATGCTTTGGGCTATACTCTCATCCTATGTTATTTCTTTTGTTGCTCAAATTGTTCTAGCTTTCTCCATTGGGAGCTCTTTTACTTTGGCCACCGTATCCCTTTACTATCCCTTTAATATCCTCTCCTCCTCCTTCTCTTCCTTCTTCTTCTTTTTGCACGTCCTTACTTTCCAGGCACTGTGTGAAGAGCTTTATTGCATTAGTTCATTTAATACATCAATCGCATGAGATAGGTTCCTAATGGCATCCCCACTTTACGTATGTGGAAACTGAGGGACAGAGATGGCCACGTGCTATGTGTGCGTGAGCTTTGGGTGTGTTACAGAGAGAGTGTGTGCGAAAGGGGAGATGCCTGGTGCCGGGAGGTTTTTTAGTTCTTGACTTTTGCCTCTCCTAAAACCTGTACTTGGGTTTCATGAAAAGTCCGTGTATTTTTATGAAATCCTCTCTCCCAAGGAAGCTCGTTTGAGTAGAATTCTGTACGTGCCTCTGGATCAGTACATGACCCCAGCATAGCTAAAGGAATCATTTTAAAGCCCGAAGGAAGCATAGTCATCATCATTTTACAGGCGAAACATCTAAAGTGAATGAGCATTGGTAGGAGATCAGAAATCAGCCCACGGACTGCCAGTCCAGGGCTAGTTCTACAGGGTTTAGCCACCTACTGATATGAGTTGGGCTCATAAGGAAGAAACTCACGATTCAGGTGAGGAGGCAGTCCAGTGTTGAAATAAAACTACATATCCAGTACAGTGCAGCTCAGTGGAGAGGCCCACTGCCTCTCCCAGGTGTTGCTGGAAAAGACTCCCCAGAGAAGGGGCCATTGAAGCGAGGCTAATGGATGGGTGTTACCAGGGATAGTTGGAGGGAGAGAGATAGTCGAAGGGAGAGGGACAAAGAACCCCTGGCAAAGGCCATTCAAGCACAGAGGTGGGTGGGGGCAAGAGCGATGAAAATGAGTCCATGCTTTCTTTCACTTACAGAAGATGGCAAAAAATTCCAGTAAACGTTAGTTGCAATATTTGTATGAGGCTTATAGTTGACAGCATGCTCTCATTGACATTGAAGTTGTGACACCTCTGAACTCTATTCAGCATTGGCAAATCAAGGATAGTTCATTTTTCCTTATTCTGCTTAACTCTGGGAAACTCCGTTAACTGTCAGGTTAGAAGTCATCACTTTTTCAGAAGACTGGTGAAGAAATAGACTGCTTTCAGAATTTTTTTTTTTCCCCCAGAAAGGTCACAGAAGTGTTTGGCAAATTTTGTAACC
The DNA here is from genome assembly GCF_000325575.1 of Pteropus alecto. Taxonomy (NCBI): domain Eukaryota; kingdom Metazoa; phylum Chordata; class Mammalia; order Chiroptera; family Pteropodidae; genus Pteropus; species Pteropus alecto. The sequence continues at coordinate 2,369,868 of NW_006439717.1, forward strand.
TGCTGACTTTTATCTTTATTAGCTTTAGCCAGTTTCCTAATGCTGGACCTCATGTACCCTGTCATCAAAGTCATCTGTCTGAGTGAGGTAGATGGCCAGGGCTCAGGGGTCCTCACCTGGCCCACCTGCTACTATGTGCAGTGAGAGACTTACCAGCCCTGTTCCAGGTGGCAGCTGACAAAATAAGGTTACTCCTATCACTCTCTCTCTCTCCTCCACACACCCTGCAAATGAGCGTGACTTAGCCTAGAGGAATTGTGTATTTTAATATAAATAAAAATAATAACAGTAATAACTAACATTTACCATGTGGCAGGTAATGTTCTAATTGCTTTACCCATATTAACTCAATTCTCATAAACCTATGTAGAATGTATACTAATAATATCCCCAATTTAAAGATGAAGAAACTGAGGCACAAAGAAGTTAAGTAACTTGTTTATGTTATGCAGCTTGTAGATGGCATGATAAGATTTTGTTGCTGGCCATCAAAATCACAGCCTCATATACTATCTCTCCTATGACTCTAATTTATATTGATATGTGAGTCTCTTGGGTAATTATCTCATGGGAAATCATCTCCCTATATTACTGGAAACTTCTTAAGTGTGGAACAGGCAGGGAACACCAAACCCCGAGATTGTTAGAAATGCAGTTTGATGGAGAAGTCTCTGCCCCCTTCACAAACGGACTGTGCAGATACCTACCTTCGTTGAGAAGATACTGTGGCAAGCTTGCTTTGGTGAGGAATGTGGGCCTCCCGGGTTTGGCGAAGGGTTAACTGGCTCCATGGTTTCAGAGGAGCAGTGTGTACACTGAGGGAGGTGGAGGTCACTTTGTTGTGTATGAAACAAAGAAAGAAAGGTATCCACTGTGAAGAGGGAATGAAGGCGGAGGCAGAGGGGGAGTAGGGAACCCAAGCATGAAAGTGAACGCTCTGGACAGAAAAATGCATAAGGGAGATTTTTAGAGTGAAATGATGGGTGTTCTTGTGTTATAATTAAGAGAGAAAAACATGCATCAAATTTCAAATTTTCTGTGATGCACACATGTAATTTACATTTATAATAATATCAAGGTTAATTACAAAGAAAAAGGCATGTAATGAGCATGAAGTCAGGAGATGATCAACAGAATTCCAGCCTTGGCTGGGCCTTGTCTCATTGTACTCTTGGTGCTTCCTTGGCTGTCTCACCTGGATTATTTCATGAAGGTAAGAAACAAAGTCCCTTTCTCTGTGCCACCACCTTTCTCCTCCATAACACCTCAGATCTCCTAAAGAGCTATTTCTCATCTCTTGGGAATCTCTTGCCCTGCAACCAACCTGTAGACGCGCCTCTTGGTGGTACTCAGTGGGTTGCTCTGCCTACATCCACCCTCAGTGACAGGCCATGGCTAAAATTGTAAGCTGGCCCCCTTACATGCGTGCTGCAATTACAAGGCAAGAGCTCACGGCTCCTCTCTCCCAGCTGGCAGCCCGCCCCTCCACATCTGGGCTGGGCCATTCCCCCAGAGTGTCAGCTGGCTCCCTCTGCCCTTTCTTGTAAGGGAGAGAATAAGTCCTGTCCTGCAGTAACCTCTGCTGTGGTGGAGGTCAGCATACTGCCCACTTCCCCAGATGTCCCTAAACAAGGCTGGTTCTTCTCTGAAGTAGAGGGGGAAAATGCATCCACTTACTTGTAAAGGGATGTGTTTAAGATTATATTTATTTCTAGATCTGCAAATTTATAATCTGATGAATAAGTTGAACATGTGGAAAACAAAATTAATATACTGAAAACACAGTATAATTACGAAAATAGGCAGTTTCCAAGATAATCACCCACTCTCCAAGCTGACATAGGCAGCTGCAGCACCAAAACAGACAACAGACTTAGGCAGTATTGGAGGTAGTTTTTACCACTAGACTTCACACAGACCGCCCCCTCGGTCTTTCCACACTCATCAGATGTATCCGGTCAAGTAACCTCTTCAACCAGCGAGGCCTCTTGGAAGAGTAGGACTCGATGTGCACCCTGCATCCTCCCCTAAGAGTCAAGACTGAAAGACGCGATATGATTGGTACCATGGCTATTTCTTCCCTGATCGGTGAAGAGCAGAGCTTGTAACAACACAGCTTTTTCAACATTAGCAAAGGGAAGACCTTTGAGAAAAACGTCCTAGCTGAGTCAGATGCTCCACGAAGGTAGCCATGGTGTAGAAGTGGGAGCTGTTTGGGGGCCGCCTGGCTTAGGCTGAGAAACCTCCCTTCTTTTCCCTTCTGTCCTCTCTATATCTTTCTCCTGCCTTCCCCATTTTTGTTTTATTTTTTTTTTTTTTACTCTCTCATCGTCACCCTAGACCTACAGATGGTTCTCACAGCATTTATCTTCCTGCAGGTAGCACTCAGGGCACTAAGGCAGAATGGTTGTCATAACAACAGTGTGTATGGTGCTTACAGAGACACTGGAAGGCAGGATGAGAGCAGAGGTAAAGAGTCAAGGCACCTGGGACAGAAAAAAGCAGTAAAAACTTCTATTCAGTGCTCTAGAAATGTTCGTAGGAAAAAAACAAAGGCCAGATCCCTTAAAGAATGAAGATTATCAGGGCGAAGCCGCTGACAAAGCCTTCAAGGGGCTCATATGTAATTGTAACGATTTCGATCAAGGTCACTTTTGTATCAATTTAAGCTTCCAGTAAAGAAAAAAGCTGAGTGACAATAAGTTAGTGGCTGAATATGCTTTCCCGGTTGCAGAGGACACCAGCTCTGGGTTCTTTGTGGGAAGTAAATCTTTCTCCTGCAGAGAAAACTGCCCCCTTGGGAGCTGAGCCCTGAAAAAGCCAGGTCAACTATTCCAACAAGGGCTTCCACTTCACGCCAGCAACAAAAGAATTGTGTTCCAAGCACAGATTTTTTTGGCAGCCAGATAACTGAGGACTGAGAGGCATTTTTGAGTCTGTAAAAAGAGCAGCAGTCAGTCAACAGTATGTGTTGGTTAGGCTGTCCTGTTATACGGAATGTGGACTTTCTCATGCTACCTCAAGCAATGGGAAATTTGCATTTAGGACACTAGGGATAATTAGGAACTTAGCCCATGACCAGGCCTCGTGGGCATTGAGCCATAATAAAACAACCAGTCTCCAGGAGAACACGTGACCAACATCCCTCAGAAAGCAGAGCCACTCCAGGGACCCAAGTAGTAGGGTTTTCTGGTCTTTACTTGAGTGTTTTCCAAGTCCCGGGACTCAGTGCCTTGCTCTATTTCTGCTTCTTTTTGTGCATCATCTTGTTTCTTCTTTTGTCATCCCCTAACTGATTCAAAATCCCTACACAATGGCAGCTTGCCTTTCCCAGAGCCAGAGAGAGAGAGAGAGAGAGAGAGAGAGAGAAAGAGAGAGATCTTTGATGAAAAAAGCCATTAGCTTTTCCATAATCTAATCTCACAAGTGACATATCATCACTTCTGCTATATTTTCTAGGTCACAGGGACTAACCCTGAAAAAAATGGGGGCGTGGTCTACACGAGCATGTGAATACCAGGAGGTGGAGATCATTGCGGGCCAACTTGGAAGCTGGCTCTTACATCTTCTCTAGAGATACTGGATATTTTTGTTCAGTACACTTGCCATCTGGCAACGGTTTCCACCCCTTTATACTTCCTCCTGTGAGGAACTATAGTGCTCAGACTCTTCTCCTAGCAGGTTCTGGATATGATTTAGATTCGGCCAATGAGTTGTTCTTTGGGAGGCTGAAGGAAGGGGAAGGCATCTACCCTCCAGCGTTTGTGGTGGCTGACTAATGGGCATCAGTGGATGAGAGTTTTTCAGTGTCTAACCAGACCCTGCATCCCTCTGCCACTCATTGACCTTGGGGCTGGGGGGCAATGTTGATTTCAACAGTGGCTCCTGAAGCTTTCTTATCTCTATTGGCAACTATAGCATCTTAACTCTAGGTCTTAGCATGTGGCCATATGACCAAAACGACTTATTGGCAGCCCCGTGACTTTAGTTCTTTCAAGCCTTCTAACAGTTTTGTAAGCACATAATAATACATAAAAAGAGAAGTAAATCTCTCTTTGTTTGCATATGTAGAAAGGTTTCTGTTTTCCTCGTTCAGGAGAAATAACAATAGTACAGTAGTTAAGTATTTGGTTAGATTGCATTTCAAATTCCATCTCTACCACTTATTTGCTGTGTGGCATCAAACAAGTTACCTAACCTACTTAAGCTTTGGGTTCCTCATCTATAAAAATAGGGATAATAATAGTATCTGTCTCATAGGGATCTTATGAGGATTGATGTGTTTAGATGATGAATAAAAATATTTAGTGTGTACCTGGCACATAGTAAACACTTAAAAATATGCATTATTGTTATTATTGTTATTACTGCTTGCTGCTGACTTGGCAGGGCAGAGTGAGACCCCCAATCTCTAAAGCCCACGTGAGAATGCACATAGGTAAGTTGTGGACAAGCTGGCTTCTCCCCTAAGTGAAGTAAGCATGTGGTCTTTAGAGTTGAAAGGGAGAAATGTATGGCTAGGAGGATCATGATAGTCAGCTCAGGATTGCTGCTGTTGGAGGTGAGCCAGAGAGAGCAGATGGCAGGCCAGGTGGGGGTCAGGGTCAGGCTGGCACTGGAGAATGACTCACTACAGCAGATCAGTTCTGACTGATTCACTAAATAGATGACCACATGCTCTCAGGAGCTTGGACCATCTAAAACCATTATAAACACAATATGCCTGTCTACCAATGCCTGGAAAACCCAGCAAGGCGTGGGTAAGTAGGGCTTCCTCTGTTTGATCCAAAAGATTACTCAGCGCATGAAGCAGAGAGACGTTTACAGGACCCATGTCCTCTCTCTAAACCTGAGAGCCAAGACAAACCACCTAAACCCTCAGAGGGAAAATGATTCAAGTTCCCCCATGATCGAGATGGCCAGGGTATCTTCCAAAGTTGACAGTGAAGCTGAGGACTTCTTTATCTCACAAAGCACATGAAGGACAAGTGGCCTGTCAAGAGTCACAGCCAGTTAACCCACTCTCCTCATCCGTAATCTGGCACATTCTCTTCTTACACATAGCAACACAGAGGTGTCTGTATTGAGAAATGGGTGGATATCTCAAGGTGCTAAGCCTTCAGTCATTGGGTTATTTGGTTAAGGAGCAAGAAGGAGTCTGTAACTTTCCCTTTATTTTTGCAATTTATGTTGCATTAGAACATGAGGAAACAAGAAATGCAATTAAAAGCATTCAAATTTCTGCCATTTGCATTTTATGGGGACAGCTATCGAGTTCCAGACAAAGAAGACAATCCTATAACAAAGGCAACAGAAGTTCTTCCTCTGGGGTCTCAGTATCCTTACGGGTTCTATGAATGGCTGCGAAGTTATGTGTCAGGCTTTGTGCTTATGTGAGAATAAAGGCTTAAGGCTTTTAATATATTCAGAGGAGAACCCATGACCCAAAAAAGTTTCAGAAACGGCTGCTGTTGAATTTCACACCCCTTCAGCATTGTCTGGGTTAGTTTGTTCATTCATTAAGCAGACATTTATTGAATCTACTTGACACCTCAAAGGCATTTAAAGTTCAGCACATCTGAAACCCGAGTCAGGATCTTCCCATGCAAACCTCTTGGTGTTCTCGTTTTTTTTTTCTGGTGTTTTCTACCTTGACACCTCCCTACCCCTAGCCCCATATCCAATGCTGTCAATTCTATTTCCTAACTCTCAGCCAACCCTGTCAATTCTATTTCCTAACTCTCATATTCCATCATATCTTAAAAAATCAAAGGCAAGTTGGTAATAACATATTAATGTCTCATATTTTAATAAAAGTCACAATGTTTTATTTAAGCTTTTTATCAGGGAAAATTTTAACTAAATACTAAAGTAGTACTCCCCCACACACTCACGCCCACACCCAATACCAGCTTAAACAATTGTCAGCTCATTGCTCATCTTGTTTCAATTCTACTTTCCATCTTCTCTTCTCCTCAGTGAATGATTTTGAAGCAAATTCCAGATGTTATGTGATCAGTAATATTTCACTATATTTGAAAGTAATAAACTTTTATTAAAAACTCACAAATATCCTAAGTAAAAGATTAATAAAAATCCCCAAATATCATCCAATATACAGTCTACAAATTTCTCCTATTTTCTCAATATTTATTATAGTTTGTTTGAATCATGACCTAAACGAAGTCCACATTTTGCCATTGATTGATATGTCTCTCAAGTCTTTTTCAATCTGTACTTTCTCATTACCCTTCTCTCTACTTTTTTTATTTACCATGTTTTTCTGGAGAAAATTTTTTTCTGTAGCCTTTCTATGGTTTGCTGAAAAGTTTTAATATCCTTTCTTAAATGGCATGAAGTACTTTAAAAAATTAGAGGAAGGAATTAAAATGTCTTATACCTATTTCAATTCTTAATCCTAGTTCTTTTGATTTTTTAAAAAAACATTAAAAAATATCTTAAGATAATATACTTTTTGAGTTGGAAGGGATGGTAGAGGCTGCTCAATCTTCTTGTTTTACATGTGTGGAAATTGATACCTTTGAGTGACAGGCATGAGGCCATCTATCCAACTATAGATTAAGGCTCTTTGCTCTGTCTCTGGGTGTAATACTTTCCTTTTCACTGCCCTTACTACCCTATTTGACAGGAATTGCTATTAGTTGGCATTTTCATATTTCGCTTGTACCAGGATAGTTGATGTTTCTGGTGATGACCCAGGAGATCAACAGGTAAAACCGTGTTTAGTGTTAGATGATCCTCTCATCTCCCAGTTCCTAAAAACTGGCCATTCCTGTGAGCCAAACATGGTAATGTTTCCTGACCACGTAGCTGCATTCCAGTCTCACTCAACACTGGAATGGTTCAGGAGGTATTTTGGAAGGATTCCTCACACTTTCTTCTCTGCTGTCTGTTCTCCCACCTTTTTTTTTTCTCAGTGGAACTCATAATATCTCTTCTTTTAGCTAGGCAATCCTTTGTTACCCCACATGGCAAGCCCTTAACTGGAATTTTTGGGGACATTTAATTAGGAGGTGGAGCAGGGTGAAGAGAGTGTTAGACTGTGGATAAACATTCAGAATCACACCTCAGCTTTTAAGTCTCTCAGCTTTGCTCACAAGCACTGGCAAGACCACGTTGAATTTTTCTGCTGCTCCCACCTCTGTCAATCAATTTTGTCCCCAGCCCTCATCAGCAAGCCTTGCTGGAAATCTCTAAGACAGTCTCTGGTAGGTAAAATCTCTTAATAATAATAATAATAATAATAATAATAATAATAATAATAATAAAAGTTGAGAGGACAGACTAACTCTCTAATTCTTTGGCTTCTTTATTACTATGCTGTCATTTCTTTAACTTCTCGGCTACTGGCTCAGACTTTTCCCTCCTCCTGATCTCTCATGGGCCTTGTCCCTTTAGGGAAAAAAAAAATCAAAATATATTACTTTGAAACAGTATTCCCTGCAGAAGTTTCTCAAGACATCTTTCTAAGAATACTTTATTTCTTTACCAGAATAGATTAGAGAGAGCATGTTAATTGATCAGTAACTATTATAAACATAATTATATTGTCCAGGACTGTGCTCAAAACTGTGGGTTTACAAGCAAGTATGAAGTATGACCTTTGCTTCCATGATACAGAAAGAAACATAGTTTAGAACCCAAGTTTAAAACCACTTACTATTTGACCTTGGACTTTCTTCACCTCTCCAAGCCTTAGTTTCCTTGCCTGTAAAATGAGGATAATAATCCTATTTCATGGAGTAAGGACTTAAAAGAGCGAATAAAAGAGCATAACATAGTGCCAGATACATAAGTGCTTAATAAACAGCTAACATTGCTATTGCTTTTTGGAGAAGTAGAAAAATATATTTGGAGTCGATGATGGAAATGACAATGAGGAATTCAGATTTAATGGGGTTTGGAAATTAGGCAATCATTTAATGTCCTTGAATGGATAATATTATGGCAATGGTGTTTTGAAAATCCTGGTCCAGCTGTATCTTACCTGGGGCAGGTAGATATGAGAGGCGGAGAAGCCAGCTAGTGGTGATTCAAGGAAGAGGGACTCAAACTATGTGTGAGGAGGAGTGAGAGGGCACTCTGAGCATTTTCTCAAAGGAAACAAAAGAACTTTGTGTACATTTGGGTTTGAGGAACAAGGATGAGAGGAGAGCCAATACAGCTTCCCACGCTTGCTAAACTGGGATAAGGAGAAAGAACTGTCCATGGTAGCAATCTGGCCTTTAGGTAAATGCATCTATTTGTGAAGTAGGTATGATGAGTTTTCTTTGGAATCATTGAGTCTAAATTTAAGTAACCTATTTAACTACCTATTTACTGTCTTCTCTGATGGGCTGTAAATGCTGTGAGGACTGAAGACATTTTTGTCTTGGCAACCTTAACATCTTCAGCAACCAGCTCAAAGCCAAGTGCTTAGTGAATACTCAATAAATATTCATTGAATCGAGTGGAGTCTAAAGTGGTGGCTGGAAAGTCGAGGGAAGCTATAGCCATTTAGAAATATGGCTTCTTTAGGGAGGCATACCTTTAAAAATGGTACTTGCAGGTGCATGAAAAGATGATCGCAGTTGAGTGTAACTGTGGAGAAAGAATAAAACAATAACGAAAAAGATAAAACTTTCCTTTTCCAATTCTAGATTGAGAATAAAAGGAAATTTAAGGAAATTTTATCAGTCAGGCCAAGTTATGCTGCAGTAAAAACAACTTAAAAATCTCAGTGGTGGAAGACCACAAGTTTGTTTTTCACAGCACATGTCCAATATGTGTTGGCAGGGCAATTTGCTCAACCCGGTCACTCACAGACCTCTCTGGACACAGAACTGCTGTTTCCTCATGTTTTTATTATCCACATTATCCATCTGTGATTCTTTTATTTTTCTTCCCAGTATCAACTAGTAGCTCGCCGTGGAACCATATTCAAACTTTAGAAGAGAGAAAATGTAATTAATCCAGGAAGTCAACATCCTTCCTTTTGCGCCAAAGGCCACAGTCTAACTTATTGTTTTCTGCTTGTGGATCAGGGACATGGGTTCTAAACTTGGGTTCTAAACCATGTTTCTTAAACACAGAGACTTGTTTAAGTCTCTGTGGCCATGTTGGAGGACAGGGGTGCAAGTCACATTAAATGAAGTGACAGTCCAAAGAATTTATCTGAATTGCCTTCTCAGAGCCTCAGGTTTATCCACAAGAGGTTTGTCCTGAAGCAGCCTCACTTATCCAATCAGAATGAGGGTCCAACAAGAGGCCAATGATTTCTGTTGGGGGAGCTTTATTTATTTGTAATCAAAATTGCAATTACTTTGTTTTAGACCTATTTTTATTTTCTTCTTTCTCTTCAATTTCTGAATTCATCTCTAAGTAAAAATATCAGTTTTATGGTCCATTTGAGCAGAGAATAAAAAGATAAGAAATATTCGAATGTGATATTTCTTATCAAATTCATGAGCACAATTCAGGGAAAACACATAAATGGAGTATCATGCCTAGAAGAAATGTTGTAATGTTAACTGTCCTATTTATGAATGTAAAAAAGGTAAAAAAGCAGAAGCAATTGGAAATCAGATCACAAATGCTTTTGCACTGAAAATCAGCACCCTAGGCTCAGAAACTTGGTAAATTAAAAGGTTGACCATCAGTGGTCCAACAAGCAGATCGAGTGCTTTGCTACCTGAAGAAAAATGCCCTACATTTGTTTAAAATTTGTGAGTTAACGAATCACTTTTACCTATTACCTCACTGGAGTATCTCCAATCATTTAAGTTAAACAGATGTCACTATTCTCATTTTCAGTTGAGGAAACTACTGCCAAAATGTTGTATTTTAATCAAGATTTTGAAAGAAAAATAGACAGATGCAAAGATTAGAATTCGGTCCTGATAATTCCATTTGTTTTGTTCTTTTGATTGTAGAATTCTGCAAGACCCCAACCCTCTCCTCTCTCACCTCCTACAGTGACTAAAATGCCTGAGGTGACACAACTTGGAGCACAGATGGTTCCCAGTGGCACCATCTATGTAACCTTGGACAAATAACTTGGCTCTTTACGTCTTCCTTTTTCTCCTCTATAATTATAACCTAACTCTAGGGCTTGATGTCATTTAGATAATGTCTTTAAGGTACTCAGCATATGTAAAGCACTTATTAAGTGGTGGTTATTATTATTTCCATTAAAATTATCCCTTTCGGTTAAACTATTGCTATTGTGTTAAAATGGAGATAGTGTCTTTGCAGGTCAAGCCCATTAACCTATAGCTGCAGTTAACTTATTAAGAAGGAGCTGAGGCAGGACAATTTAGAAGGGCTAAGCTGGTGGGAGACAGTGCCAGGAAGACATGTCCAGGTGGGATTCCTCAGGTAAGGGATGGGACAGTCTGTGCAGTGAGGAGGAAACTGCAGTGTGGTGGCTCAGAGCCCTGATGGGAGAGACGGGGTCACAACAGAGGTAAATCTCACTCTGTCATCTTTTTGCCACCAGTTAGAAATGCCTGAACTATCTGCAAGTGAGTGAGATTAAGACTCTCCTCAGTCACAGCTCAGGAGAATCCATTCAGTTTTGAGAACCATTAAAGAAAAGTTCTTATTCAAATGAGGGGAGGGGCACACTTTGAGAACCGCTGCTGTATGTATCATCCTCCTTTCCACCCCCACCCCCACCGCCATACCCAGATGATGGTACTAGGGAGGTATGAAGGCAGGATGGAGGCTGGAATCCAAACTTGTTTTGGGGGAAACAGAGATGACTACTAAACTGATGAAAGTATTTTCAACGTCAGCGAACATTCAAGAGATAAGAATTATACTAATCATTAGAACAATTATAAAGTACTTTGGAAGGGTTTTAACCAAAGGAGGATTGTGGTCAGAAGGCTTTCTAAAAAAAAAAAAAATTGCCTCTGGGTACATCAATATATAAATAATTAAGATAAAAGATTTTTTTTTAAGTACCAAAGAAACAGTGTTTTATTATTTAAAAATAACAGAGTACTCCAGTGGGTATTGCAATTACTATAGATGTTATTCTCAATGCTTCCTTCATTCACTCAGGCGTGTGTGCCTCCCTCAGAACCTGTCTCCACACACCTTATCACTTCTCTCTGCTTGTTCCATTTTTCGTATTTCTGCTGCGAGGAATACCATCAGACTCCACTGTCTTTTTCCTTCCCCAATCCTTTTATGCTTATTTTCTCTGTTGCGCAATTGAACTGTTCCATCCATTAAACATTTTGAGTGCTTTTGCAAACAAAGACAAAAATCTCTGTACTCAAGGAGTTTACAGCCCAGTGGAGTTGAATAGGACAAGGGTATGGGTAATTGTAACAAAGCAGAATAAAAAAAGGTCTCATCTTAAATATAAATTAAATACTGTAGTCTTTCAAAGAATAAGAAAGATAGATTTAACTGTGACTTTCTCTCCCTACCTCCCATTTCATGGGTGGTAAAGTTGTGGCCCACAGGGAGGAAGTGACTATCTTAGGTATTGGGAACTGGTTTGTCTATGTAAGATCAGGCAGTTCCGCTGTATCTGCCTTCTGCGGTATGACTCTGAGTGGGCCAGAGTTCCAGAGCAAATCCTGAGGCCTCTAGTCAAATGAGGCACTCTGCTTTTTGTGGTCAAGCATTTGGGAAATGCTACGCAGTGCTCCCTTTGCTTGGAGGCTCAGAGTGGCTACCCACGGATTAAAGATTCCAAGGTCAACGGAGGAGAAAGTGTCATTCGACCCAGAGAGGCTGGAATCTCCTCGCACACCTTCCGACCCCTGTAGATTCGTCCTTCAGGTCAGAGAAGCCACCTAACACCCTTGGGGAGCCCTGGGCTGTGGCAGTCGGTCCCCCACCAGTCTGCTCAGGTTGGGAGACAAAGAAAAGGAGAGAAAGGCCTCTGGAGGTGCGCTCTTCTCTTTCCTACAGCCGGCTTATTTCTAAAGCAGTTACTTGTATATTTCATCGTCTTTATCTGACTTTTTTTTTTTTTTTTAATTTCAGTGTGTTGGTTAGCGACAAAATTGTGGATCATGTGTTTGAGCCCATTTGTCAATATCTGTGATATCCCTTCTCTGGGAACTCTCTTATTTTATTTTTAAATGCCAAGATAATATATTAACTTTCATTTATTTTAATATATTTTTTTAACAGGTAGTACAGTCACACGGTACGAAATTCGAAAGTCAAAAGGGCCCGAGGTAAAAAGCGGCACTTTTAAACCCTGTTCCCTAGTAGCTCAGTTTATAGTGTGTGTGTGTATTTCCCTTGCCTTTTTTCCTTCACAAATGGCCATGCATGCACATTGTTACGTATCTTGCTTTTTGCACTTAAAATTACATCTTGGTAGTAGTGCATTATGAGTATGTAGAGAGCATCCTCTTTCGTTTTTACAGCTACGTAGTATTCCATCGTATGCGCTGTTATTTATTTAAATGACATTCAGGTCAGTTCCAGTCTCTTGTTCTGGTCTTGTTCAATTGAGAAATCGAGAACATTGGTAAAATTTTGTAGCAGCCCCCTGCCACTAAAAGAAATCCAGAAAGTTAGTTGATGTTCTATAAAATAGACCTTTTAATTTGCAACATAATAAAGCTGCCTGTATAAATAAATTTGTAAATAAACTGGGGTAGGAAAAATTCAGACAAATTATGCACAGTGGGTAGCACAGAGCATATAGGGAGCTAAAGGCAAAGGACCTAAGACCCACAAAAAGTCTGGGGATTTGATTTTAATGTAAGGACAGAGTGCCTCATGGATAATTACCAAATGACCCCAAGTTGCTTTAAATAGCAAAGAAGCTGGTCATTTAATAATAATAGTTAATAGATTTCTCAATTTTTAAAGCTAAGAATGTTTAAATCTTTATTTTTGGTAAAAATAAAATAATAATAATTCTAAGAGCTAACACTTTTGAGAACTTACCATGTTAGGACACTATTCTAAGCATTTTACAGGTATTACCTTATTTAATCTTAACATCCCATGAGACTGCTATTTTTATCCCCATTTTAGAGATGAGAAAATTGAGGCCAAAGGAGATTAAGTAAGTCAGCCGAAGTCACACAGCCAGTGAATAATGGAGCCAGGTTTCTGAACCCCAAACTTCCTCCCTTGACCACTGCTGTCCACTTGGGTCTTTATTTTCAAGACTTCATTTTTCTCACTGACAGCACAATAAAAAGAGATTTGGAATTTTTAATTCCTAAAAGTGCCATAGGGGTTTGTGGTCGGCTTTGAGGACTTTAAAAGCGATCTGGCTGGCCTATAATTCAAATATATGAGACTTTGATTATTATAGAAACAATGTTTTCCATTTTTCCATGTGTTTCTCCTTCTGCTTCACGTGCCATACTGTATTTAAATTCTTTTTTTGTTGTTGTTGTTATTGTTGTTCTCTTAAAGCAATCTGCTTGAAGCACAACATGAAATCACCACTCTGAAAATGACTTTGGCATTTGGAAAAGACAAATATCCTTCGTAAGCTGTGATATTGGATTTATTCTTCCCACCATGTTCTTTGAAAGGATGAATTTATTCTTCAGATAAATTTCCAGCTGCTTTCTGTGTACATATTATGGTGGAAACCTCCTCTTTTAGGTCCAGTAGGGTCACTGGATTCAATTGAGAAGAACTCTCTAGCTCGCCATGACATCAGAAAAGCAATGACAAGGACCGGTTTGTAAACAAAATGTAATGCCTCTCCACAGACTCTTTCTGCCTCTTCTTGTATTGACAATTTGGAAATTACTTGAGGTTAGGGTAAGATTTACTATAATTTATGAATCAAATTATTGGTAATTAGCCCCAATTTACATTGGCAGAGGTATTGCCCATGCATGTAGAATGGTAATCGATATTTATAATTTATACACCATCGAATTCCAAAAAGCATGTGAGTAGCTACTCAAGTGAGTTAAGCATTGATGAAGTAAAGATTTTATGACCTATTATTTGAAAATAACAGTCTAATTCCTCAAGTCACAGCTCATATGTCCTCTCTTGCAGAGGATGCCCTTTTTGGTCTTCCTAATAGGAAATGGTCTCAGCTTACTTTATATGTAGCCCAGGTGTCATATTTTTCTTCCCTTTAAATATTCCTTTGCTTTGGAAAAATGGGATTTTTTTTTTTTTTTGGAAAAGTGAGAATTTTCTGGAAAAATGGGATTTTTTGTCATATGCTCATTCTGGTGTTATCCAATGATAGCCAGTCTCAAGGCACATGGTTGTCACTGTTACTCTCTGCTTTTCATGGGTTTTTCCTCTCTTTGCTGCCAGCAGTGCTGCAACCAGGGTGAGGCAAGGGAGGCAAGCAGGGAGAGAGATTTAGGAGGCATTTTCTCTCAGGATTGTGTAGGCACAAGGTTGTTCTGCACTAGTCCTGGCCCTGCCGGCCTGACACTGCAAGCCTGACTTCAGGCCCTTAGCAAGGTGGGAGGAATCTGATCTTTATCACTTCAGTGGCAGTAAACCACAGTGATTAAGAGTGCAAACTCTGTAATTCATCAAGATCTATGCACTCCAATAGTCATGGCAGCACAATTTACAATAGCCAAGGTATGGAAGCAACCTAAATGCCCATCAACAGATGATTGCATAAAGAAATTATGGTCATATATACAATGGAATATTACTCAGCCATTAAAAAAGATGAAATCCTACCATTTACAATGACACAGATGGACCTAGAGGTTATTATGCTGAGTGAAATAAGCCAGACAGAGAAAGATAAATAACATTTGATTTCACTGATATGCAGAATCTAAGGAACAAAAAGAACAAGTCTATCAAAAACAGACTCACAAACATGGAGGACAATTGGGTAACGGACAGAGTGGAGGGGGATTGGGGGACTGGGAGAATGGGGTGAAGGGTTAAAGAAGTACAAATTAGTAGTTGATAGATGGTCATGGGGATGGGGAGCACAGCAGAGGGAATGCAGTTAGCATTAATATGATGGCTAGGTGGAGGGCCAGGAGAGGAAGGGAGCAATTGGGGGATCGTTTTATGAACTATATAGATGTCTAACCAATGTACTGTATACTTGAAACAAATTAAATGAATGAATGAATGAACGAACAAACAAACAAACAAACAAACAAACAAATAAATAAATAGTGCAAACTCTAGAGCCGGACATATTACTTAATTTCTTTTTACCTCAGTTTCCTCATTTGTACAATGGAGATGATGATGCTAAAAATATAGTCT
>NW_006439717.1:2386384-2396297 GCF_000325575.1 Pteropus alecto
CTTTTGACAACAAGGAAAATTCTAAATGTTTTTATTTATCCTCACCATATTCAGAAACCAGGTGGACAAGGGGATACAACTCTAGAGAACAGAGGAGGCAGAAGACTAAGTACCAGGGCTAAGTCCACCTCTCCTTCTCCTAAGTATCACAAGCTTATTATAGAAACCCCTTTCTTATTACTCAGGTGTGATCTTGAAGAAGAGCCAGGGAGGAGAAAGAAATTTAAAGTTCTTAGTATTTACTCTGATGGCATTGACTTTCCATAAGAGGCTGCATAAAGTTTTGAATAAAACTGAATTTATCAGACCGTGCTTTGTTATTTTTTTCTCTTTCTATCTAATGGGGTAACAGCTTTTTCAAAACCGTACAGTTTTGAAAAACATCGAAGTTACATTTCTTTGTCACTTTGTGTCTAATGGATAGATTTGTATTTCTGCTGGACAACTGTCTACAATTCACTTGCATCATTATTTTTAATTTGCACGATTGGCCATGGCTTGGCTCCTTTGTGAAAAAAACAAACCAAACCAAAACCCACAAAAAATCTTTTAAGCGCAGGATGGGTTGCTGTGCCGTTTGCATGCATGATCAAAGTATGAAATAAATGTATACATTTAAGAACTACGATTGTCTTGAATACTGTAATCATCACAATATAAAAAAATTAGTAAGGCTTTGTTTACCATTTTCCAGGACTCTCCTACTCTCTCTACCCCAAACAAACAAGCAAACAAACAAAAATAGCAAAAATGCTGTTACCATACATATCCTACCATATCGGAGAGGAAAAACAAATATTATATTGAAATATTTGTTCAAGATTTGGCTTAAACAGACCTCAGAATTGGGAGCCCTTCTTTGCCATTAACATCAAAGGTTCTCAGCCAAGGGAGAAAATATTGGTTAAATTAACCCGTGGAGTAAAGACCAATTAAATGGAATAACATTTAAGCAAAAAGAAAGACACTGTTTTAGAATTAGTTATACGAAATGAAGCTCCCTTAGGCAGTGCTTTTGGTGTAGTTATTTTAAGCTTCCTATTAAACACTACGCATTCTGGAGATGCGGTTTGCCTGTGGTACCCCAGCTGAGAGAAACCCGCACTAATGGCCTTCTCAGCTTCCTATAGTGGGTGCAAAACATGTAATATTGGGTGTAGCTAAACTTTACCAAAACACTGGGTTACCAAACAGATTTTCCTTTTAGAGTCAGTGAATTCAGTTTCCTGGGAAGTCTAGAATAAACTGCATGGCAATGGCTAGGATTTTTATGTTAATAGAGCAGTCATTGGATTGTACGCAGACAACTTCCTTGTACCATGTAACTCCACACTGTTTAGAGAGGGTCGTGTTCAAGTCATCGAAGTCATAGTCCCTTCACTCAAGACATCGTAGTCAGTTGAATCCAGAGAGATGAACACATTTTTGCGGCATGTGTGGGATCTTGGGGTCTAGTTGTAGGAGATGATCCTTGATTTGCTCTGATTTGTTTTGTTCAGAAACAGTAAGGAAATCTAAGTTAAAGAACGAAGGCTCTCCTATTCAAGCATTTTGAGAAGTCATCAAAAAGGAATGACATTATTTAAATACGTTTTACACCGAAAAAATTTCACTGCCAAACACACTGCTAGATAAATCAAGAGACTACTTTATCAAACTTTGTTTTGGTTCTTGGGTAAAGATGATTTTGTTATTTTTAAAAATTGAACACTGCCATCTAAAAATATCTCACAATTTTGAGCACTACAAATAAGTTCCTTTTGCTTTATTACTTGATTTAGAAAGTATTTGCTGGTAAAAGCTCTTTTTTTTGTTGTTGTACTATATAATGAAAAGGATATATCCTGCCACCCACACCCTAAATTCTAGGATAAATTTACAAACTCATATTTGGCTCCTGGGGAATATCTCTGAGGCAGCCAAAGATGTACTTCTAAAAAAAAAAAAAAAAAGGCAATAAAGATTCAGATAGTCCTGGACAAATAAGAGATAGACAGGATTTAAAAATAACTCCTAGACTGTGCTGGGTACTCAGTGGGAAACATTATTGATTGGTGGTAGTCCATTCTTTGCTGGGACTTATGTAGTAAAAAAAGATCTTTAAGCAAAATACTTAAAATAAAAAATAAAAGTTACATGGTAGATATGTAGAGATTCCTGTGATTACTTTGCTCTGAGAAGATTCGTAATTTCATTCCAAATTCTGCTTCTAAAAGACGAGAACTCACTATTGTTATTATTCAAAGCCTATCATTAAGCTTGAAAATCAAAAAGGCCTTAAAATGTTTGAACTGGGTAAAGAGAGATTCCACACTTAACTTTTAATGAATACAGCTCCTGAAAAATTTTAAAAATGGAGAGGGAAGACTGAAAATATGATTTGAAGCATACCACAAAAGCCCATTTAAAACTAAGTTCTGCAGTACAAACTCTATCCTATCTCCCAACAGTAGCCATAGAAGATTTTCAATGAGCAAAAGAGGAATGGGATGGGAACAGTATTTTAGGAAGAGTAAGCTGTCTAAATAAAATCCAATGACTGCTCTTTTAACATACAAATCCTGAAATTCAGTGCTAGGTTTAATTTAGGCATGGAACGCAATTGTTCTACTATGTATCACGGACACAGTTTGCTGTCTCATGTCTCCCAGTCCTTTAGGGTCTCCTCACTGTTTCCATAAATGCAGAACGCATGCCCATGGTAACACTCTCGAACTCGACATTCAACCCCTTGTAACACACTGCTATTTTATTTGCAAATCTTACCATTTCTTTAGCTCTGTTAAGCCTCGCTTGCCCCAAAAACTTTTCCTTCCCCCTAATACTCCACAGAGACCTCTTTTTTTTAGAGAACTATAGTAACTCTTGGCTGCACCATTCCCCTAATGCTTATCACAAACTCCCTTGTAGTGTGCCCTTCTGCACGTGACTCTGGAATCAAGTGACTATAATATTCTTGAACAAAGGATCTAAGACTTATGTGAAGTGAACACAATGCTTTCCTCTGACATTAAATTATATATAGTACCTGAACTGGTGACATGCATAAATATTAACTGATTCCACTCCCTATCCTTATGCCACCTACTATACCAGTCTCTTTACTGTAGTCAAAAACTAGAGGTAATTTTAATCTTTTTATCACTTTGTATGTTTCATGTTATCTGCAACAAGTGGCTTTAATTTTCCTTAAGAGGTTATAATTCACTACAAAGAAAAAAAAAATGGCAACTTTACTTTGCAATTCCTCCCATCGAGAGGTAGAGTCAATTTTTCTACCTTTTAAATATTGATTTGGCCATATGATTTGTTTTGGCAAATGGGACACAAGGAAGCATGGCATAGCAGAGGCTTGACAATAACTTGTTCATTGGGACTTGTTCTTTGTCTTGCTGCTTTTGGAACCAAGCTTGCCATGTGAAAAAAATCCAGAACGGCCTGCTATATGCCGGAGACACATGGCCTAGTTACTCTATTGCCCCAGTCAACTACCAGCCATACAAGTGAGCCATTCCGAATTAGCGAGACCCTGGCCTAGATTACCAGCTGAATGCAACAACATTAGTGAGCCCAGATGAGACCAGCAGAGGAACCGCTTAGTCAAGTCCAGCTCAAATGGCTGACCTAAAGAATTATGAACTAATTAATAAATATTTTTAAGCCTTTAAGTTTGGAGATGTTTTGTTACACTGCAAAATCAAACCTATTTAGTATATAAGAAAATCAGAATATTTAAAGCCTCATTTTCATGCATCTTTGGTAGAAAGTCTATTGTTTTTAAAGGAAGATTGCATATAGCTTCTTTAGAGTATTTTAGGCAAGACTTAAATTATTATCCTTGGCTGAATCTAATAAAAACAAACAAACAAACAAATGAAAAAAACAAAACAAAACAAAAAGAAACCTATCATTCTGGCACATTAAGTTACATAAACTTCTAAATTCCATCACCAAATGGGAGGAACAGCTTTATTCTTCCTTTCCTAGAAGGTGAGATAGAGATAAAAGCAGTCTATAAATGCACAGAAAGGATAGGATCACAACTTTTTGTTCAGCTGATATAATTCTTTCTCCACAAATATTTATTTTTAGTTGCTCAAATGCTTCAAGAATAGACAACAACATAAACAGAGCTAACATAGCCCAGGCACTAAGCCAATAGCTCTTTGTGGATGATCTTATTTAATCTTCCGGTGACTCTCTGAAGAGAGCACTGCTTTGATGCTCATGTTACAGAGTAAAAAACTGGAATTAAAGTGCTTAAATAACTTGCCCAGGAGAATATTTAACTAGTAAAGTGGCGAAGCTGGAATTTGAATCCAAGCAGTCTAGATTCTTAACCAAGACTCTACACTCTCAACCAATAGGCTGTACTTCCTTTTGAATTGAAACACTAAAGCAAAACACCCTATAAGAACTGCTCTATATTTTAGTATCCTACTCTGGATAATAATAAGAGATAGTTTTGCTTTTTTAAAACAATGTCATTTGTAGGCCTTGAAGCTAAAAAGAAAAGGTATAATTATTAGGCTAACTTCATGATGGAGACCATTATTTTCCACTTTCTACTAATGTAAATTATTTCTCATTGTTCGTAGTCTCCTTGTGTGGGATTTCAATCATAGCACGGAATGACGTGTCTTTAAGGTTATGAAGCCTTTGTGAATAGCAGAATATCAGAGGAAAGGGCTCCTTTTTTCCAGAAGAATTATTTTGTGAGATCCTGAGGATTAAGGATTTTGTAGGATTAAGGAGGTAGACAGATCCAAATAACACCTAGAAGCACAGACCTGAACACTATAGAATCCACTTATAACTCAATTTACTAAGTCAAGCAAATGAACTCACATATTTGAAGTGCTCTGCAGACTGTAAAGTATTATACAAATGTTAATTGTTTTTTGCTAAATCAATTCTTCAGAAATATAGACGCGATAGGGGATAAAAAGGCAAAGCATAAAACTAACAGAGACTGAACTTCATTATTGATTCTATATGAGGTTCTGTTTTGTAGCAAAACATCATGGGAATATCTTTAGGCACCTTTGATGACAGCCTAACACTCTATTTACATGAAAGCTGCGTACTTGAGTCACTTGTAGAGCTCTCTGTACTGTTATAAAACAGAGGTATTTACATACTCTTCTCTGTGAAACAGGCATCATAAGACTGTTATCATGAGCAGGATAAATGTATATGAGGGTACTGCTGTAAGAATCCATGTATTCACTAGTATTGCATTCACTTTATGTGAAAAATGTAAACTAAGACATTAATCCAACACAGTAAATTCAAAACCTGGGCCTCCTAGTCAGTGGTCCCCAAAAGGCCTCATTACTATTTGTTTGCAACCAAATTGGAAGGAAATAAACACTCCATCCTAAACAAATTCTCTGTCTTTACAATGTTTCCCTTGCCCATCTCCCTTTTCTTTATCCTTTCTTTTCAAAGACCCTTTAATGACCACAGTCATATATCCAGCTACATTAATATTTTATTACCACAAATAGTGCTCTGTAACTATCTCTCCATGACCTTTATTTTCCTTTATTTGCGGAAATGTGCTGAAAGATGAGACAATCCCTGGCCTAATGGATGAAAATATGATGGTTTTCTCTAAAACTGGAACAGAGGACAGTCCTTGGTTAAACCACTATATCTAAGATCCTAATGCTTCTTTTAAAACTTACAAAGAATGTGTGTTGCTATTAATAAACATTCTCTGAGTACCGATTGCAGAAAACTCCCATAACACAATGTTTAAAGTCTGACAATGTGCTACTGGTTAAGAAGATTCTCTAGAACGCGCTGACCTAAAATAATCGAGTCTGCTGATTCACAAATGAGAAGATATTGGGAATTTGGAAAGGTTCCTTTATGATGAATCCATCTTTGGAAGAGACTCTCAGAAATCGCTCTCTCCATAGCAGAAATAATGAGCTGTTAGAAATGACAACGATTTTACTGTGGATTGGACCTGCCCTTCTGTAAACGTTTCTGTCTTCCTCATTGCTCCCAGGGTTGAGTTTGGATTGAACCCAGTACTCCTTGACTCCAAAACTCTGTGGTTCCTCTTTGACATAATCTCCAGGAACTCCCTTCTTGATGGGAAGATCTCTCTCCGCTGTTTTCCAGGGCCAGTCCTGACCAAAACGGTGATGTGTTCTTCAGCACGCTCCTCCTTGCGAATTCATTTCGCCTCCTTAGTTCTTCACCTTGCCTAATCTCCCTGGCATCATTCATTCTCCTCTCTGTACATGAATGACTACATGGGGTCCTTAGGGCCTTGGAATGCTTGTACTTCCCGGATCCTGCCAGGAGGGGGAGCACTACACTCAAATTGCCTTTCTGTTCCCTGGGGAGAAGGAAGACAGCCCGCCCACTATCCCAGAGGGTCAGTGGGCGCTTATTAGTGCTTAAAATGCTGTTTTCTGGTGGGTTTCCTGTCACCCTCTACGGCCCCCCACCTAGGGCAGAAGCCTAGAGATTTGTGCAACCTGTCTCCTGGAAATAAATGACCCTGTGGACAGCTCAAGCATAACTTGCTTCTTTCTGCACGTTATCATATCACTTATCAGTTTACTTTCATCTGCTGCTTGCTGTTTAAAGCAGTATTAACTGAAATAATAAGAACTGAGTCATTTCCCATCTCCTTGACAGTGTTATGCCTAAATTTGTCAGTTCATTTTATTCTGAACCTGGAGGTAGATTATATCACTGTCTTTTTTTCAGATACACATAAAAAATAAGGCTTTCTCTGTGGTTCAAGATAAGATAGCTCTCTGCAGTGACCAAAACAGGAAAATAAACAAGGGAGATGAAAAATAAAACTAGAGAAATTATATTCTGTCCAGAAGTGTCCCCATTTCATCAGCATAGCTAGATTTCATGGCTGTGAATATCAGCAGAGGTAGATTTCACTTGGGTCTAAGGTAGAAACAAACTGGTTGATGTCTCTCTTAGTTTTCTTTCTTCCTTTTTTTTTAAACAGAAAATACGTGAAATATTTTCTCTAAAGTACACAATGTTTCTGAAGACAACTGTGAAATATTTGAGGTAGAAATATCGGCATGGGAGAAAACAACAAAACAAAGATCCTTCTTCTGGAGCCTCTTGAGATACAGAAATATTTTCTTTTTCCCAAAGGCTATTTCTCTCGATAAATCCATTTTGATTACAACGTGGAAGAATTATTTAAGTGAACTGAGGCTAAGGACAAAATTAGGCATTAAAACCTTTTCCATCATCTATCTTCCTAAGAGGAGTGCTAGATACACAATTTCTAATGGAATATGTTAAATGATGCAGAAAACATGGAAAATGGCATTGGGAAAAAGTGAAGCCCACTATAATCCAATATCTGGTTATCAGTAGAGGAGAATTGTATAGCTGATTTCACAGAGTCTGTAAGTGCTTAAGATCACAATGAACCAAAGATATTGGGAACAGAGAGCTAAACTCTAAGGAGTTTGGATATATTTTCTCCAATTATTGCTGCTACGGTGTAATATATTAATCCATTCACCTTATAAAAAACTGAAATAGGAAAGATAAGGCTAAATTCTTTTTTTGCCTACTACCCAATCCTACCCAATCTCTCTGCATAGAAAAAAAAATTATTTATATTCTTGCATGTATTTACTTATGCATTTATAAACACTACTGTAGAAAATGTATATTGCTTTGGTGAGTATACTTTTTTTTTTAACACAAACGATAGCATTCAGTATGTACAGTTTTACAATATCTTTTTTCAACAATGTATCTTCAAGACTTTTCCATGTTAGTATGTGTAACTCTATCTCAGACTACGTATCTCATATTAGACTCATAAATGCCAGCTATCATTATTCTTAGTCGATGCATAATACACCACAGTGAAGAAGAGCTTAGGTGATTTGACCATTCCTCTACTGGTAAATATTCAGGGCGTTTCTAATTTCACTCTCACTTATCTTGAACATGTCTTCTTGGTCATAGGTGTGAATGTTTCTTTCCATTCACAACCAGATGTATTCTTCAGTAGTATTTCATAGTTTCCTCTAAAGGGGTCTTACGCATCTTGATGAATTTATTCAAGGTAATGTTTAGTTTTCTTACTGTTGGTATATTTTTCTTACTGATGGTATATTTTTTAATTGCTCTTTGCAGGTGTATAGGAAAGGACACACTTAGAAATTTTTTTTTTTGTAACAGAAATTTCATATGCGAAGAAGGCTTACTCATTTCAATGCTGAGATGTTCTTAAAACTTTAAAAGAGCGAGCGGAAATGCATACATACATCTTTTCATCAAGAAGTCAGATCTCCTCTCTCCAGTGTTTGCCATAACCTTGGGAGTTATCTATTCAAATGTTTCCAGTGCAGCTTTTGCTGTCCCCTGATCTCTCTTGCGAAGGCGTTCTGACAGTTAATTCAAATAAGGCCAAATAGATGTTAATCTCGAATATAAACCTTGAATATAACTAGCCTTAAAAAAAATAGTCATAGTCTTAAAACAAAGCAGTAAATATCATTTGGAAACCTTTGCTCAAGACATGGTTAGCATTGTGAAGTATAGAAAAATGAATAAAATGTTTCCCTGCCCTAAAAGAACTTACAGTGAAGTTGGCATTGGATGTATTTTCAAGAAGCTCAGCAGCCACACGTTCAGTAAAATAATAATAATGGCTAATGCTCATCGAATGAGCCTTATACACCAGAAACATCTACTACTTTATTTAATCTTTATAAAAACCCCATGTAGGGGGCATTTTTATTATTGTCATTTTAGAGATGCATCTTATGTGTAGAGGAGTACAAAATAAAAAACTTGACTGGTTTTTGTCCCCCCCATTCCTGGCAAGGAGCTTCTAAACTTTTGGAATTTTCCTGAGCGACAAGTGTGTGTCTTTGTTATTCATGGTTGGCTGCTCGGATCACATCTGATAGTTTATGTCAATGAGGTAACTCAAGGTGGACCCTTAGATAGTGCCCATTTGTGCTACTGAGATGAGCCCCATGATATCAGCCCAACCTCCAGGGAGGAGGGGGCCTGGAGATAGACTTCAAAAACCTCGCCAATAATTTGATCAATCATGCCTATGTAATGAAACCCCAGTAAAAATTCTGCTTGTTAATGATCAGGTGAGCTTCCTTGGTTGGCAATATTCTCTGAGTATTATCACACATCATAGCCAGGAGGAGACGAGGCTCTCCAGAACTCCACAGAGGATGATCAGAAGCTTCATATTTGGGACCCTCCCAGAACTCACCCTACCAGTCTCTAGCTTTGGCCAGTTCTGATTTGTATCCTTTTGTTATTATAAAATTATGATTTTTTTCCCCTCTTTAATTCCGCCTCCTCACTTCCACCTCTGACCTACAGATGTTGCCATCTCCCCATAAGAACTGGATCTCTGAAGGTGGGGCGTCTCCTCCCACGTGCTCGTGGCATCGCACCCGGGGCCTGGCGCACCTGGGGCTTGGTCCGCGGCTCCACCTGGTGAACCCAGGACTTTCTGTGTGTAAAGCACATGTGCTAACCACTACACTATGGAGCCACCCCCATAAAATTATAATTTTAAATGCAGTGCTTTTCTGAGTCTTGTGAGTTGCTCTAATGAATTATTGAATCTACGTGGGTTCATGGGGACCCTGTAAATTAATAGCCAGCTGCTCAGAAGTGAAAGTGGTCTTGTGGAGGACTGTGCTCTTCACCTGTAAAGTCTGGCCCAACTCTATGTAATTGGCGTCACACATCGTTGCAGGAAGTTCGCTGCTTGCTGAGACCTGCTGGAGGCTCACTGTGCAAAACAAATGACCATCCTCTGGTTTATTTGTTTTTACATTTCAGTGTCTGGATGTTTTGTATCTGGATGGGGAGGGGGAAATCCCCCTCATTAATAATTTTGCATTCTCTGTGGTGGATGAAA
>NW_006439717.1:2397607-2397873 GCF_000325575.1 Pteropus alecto
GTCACTATTTAACCCACTACAGCATCCAAAGATGCAGGTTTGAATGATGCATCTTCTCGATGTAATCTTTTTTGAGCCTCAATTCCCTCATTTGTAAACAAAGTCTGATAACGACACCTACCCCAACTACCACACAGTGTTGTTAAGATCAAATGAAATAATCGATGTGAAAATACTTTGTAAACTATTACAGGATTAAGGGGATAAAAATATAATGGAATACCTTAACAGCTAGTGATAGGATCTATTATCTTTGTTCAGAGGAA
>NW_006439717.1:2397906-2401082 GCF_000325575.1 Pteropus alecto
GCTGAGACTTTGGTGTGGGCAGTAACTCAGGTGACAAACGTGAATGGCTAAATGGCCTTGTATATGTCAAGAAAAGGAAGATTTGGTTTGCTTTCATTTATTTTATTTTTTAATTTTCCCCAAGAGGAGAGTGTGAGTGGGGAGAAGTTTAATATAATCTGGATTTAAAAGCAGCACCTACAAGCAGGGAAACAGACAATTCTTAAAAATAAAAGTTGCTCTTTTATCCTTTAAAGTTGTTTGCTTTGTGATATGATCCCTTGCTCTGGTTGCTCAAGTCCTTAGAAATGTCAACTGCACTCAGGAATCTTTTGGGAGATAGGATTTTGGGGAAATTTTGGAGAATCATATCAGGAGATTGGTATCAGGTTTAGGCCAACGTGACCTGAGACAAAAATTGTATAAACTGGAGCTAGGAGATAGAGAAAACCATGAGAATGTCGTGCTTCCCTTCACCCCTCCAGGAATTGACAGAAAGTTGGGGGAGGGCTTTGGTCTTAACCAAGGCATGAAATTAGGAACGAACCCATCTTATCTAGAATTCCTGGGGGAGGATGACCCCAAGCAACACTGGGTTCAATAGCACTAAATATAGGTATTAAGAACTAAATTGGTTTGGAAAGGAACACAGGACATTTGCAAGTAGCAGAGGTAAATTCTTCTCCAAGACCGCAGCATTGTGCTAGGTGCTGGGCTCATAGCCATGAAAGGCACAGTCACCCTTCTAGAGAAGCTCAGGGTCTAGAAAGAGAGATGAACCTGTGAACAGGCAGTAACCACACACAATGATAAGTGCATTGAGAGTGGTAGGTAGGAGCTGCTAAAGAAGCGGGCGGGGCCTGGGCTGGACACCTAATTCAAGGTTATATTTTGGTGAAGAGTTGTCCTGATGGTTTCTTGGAGGCTGAAACTTCCCAAATGTCTTAAATAATGAATGAGTTGACCAGGAAAAAAGAAGGTGGGGAAGATCCATCTAATACCCTAGCCTGGCTTGCTCATCTATCAGTAACTTTCTTTTCAGTAGGAATATCAAGGGCTGTGGAGAGATGTTTTGAAGAAGGCAGCATCTAATTGTGCTCCTTAGGTCACACTTCACTGACAGTGCTACTTCTGCCTATAGCTAATGACCGATTGTATTGAAATGGATTGATTGTCACTACAGAAGCCAACAAAAAAGATGGCGTGCACTTCCAATTATACTTATAAGAAAGCAAAAATAATTATAAGGTAAGACAAAAGCAATAAAAATGTATTAATATCAGAGCAGGTTGTAAAAATTCTTTAGGTAGTCAAAGAAATTGTGTAAGAGATAAATTACTGAACCACTAATCACTTCTTTAATCACGAAGGAAATTGCTACCGATGTTTCAAAAGCCTTGAAGTGCCAATTTAACAGTCCTTCTTTTCGAATGTGCCTCCTTACTTATTCAGCTCGAATTCCACCAGCTGAATCATTAGTCATTAGTCTGGATCCTGTTGCCATTTTCTCCAGAGAATGAGGCTTCTAATTCCAAAATTTTAAATATATATACATGTACATGTGTATGAATAAAAAATGACATTTTACAAAACATATAAAAGTATATCATATGTGTACTGTGAAACTTAAAAGACAGAAACATTTAAAATGGAGTTGGGAAGCTAGAAGAGAGAACTCTCACGTGTGTGTCTCTCAGTGCACACTACTGACCTCAACAGGAAGAGAAGTACCTTGTATCTCTGTTGGGAAGTAACACTGTATTGCTACCTCAGCAGGAGGAAGAAAAGATTCCTCCTTGCCCCGTAACCGCTCAGCCAATAGGAGACTTTCATAACTCAGCCAATGAGAAGTCACTATACTTTGACCTTTCAGTTTCCTCCAATGGACTTTTGCTTACAATAGTTCCTTTCCAAGTCCATAAAAGAGAGTCCTCTCCTTTGCTTCTGTGAACTTGCATGTGGTTCACCATTAGACCACATGTCTTGAATTGCAGTTTTTGTTGTTCCTGAATGAACCCGTTTTGTTGGAGAAATACCTGCCTATCTGTTAAAGGTAAACAGCATATACAGTCAATCCTCATTGTTTGTGGATTCCTTATTTTTGAATTCATCTATTCACTAAAATATTTTATAACCCCCCAAACAATACTCTAGGTGCTTTTGTAGTAATTCGCATACATGTGCAGAGTGGTGAAACATTTGAGTTGCCCTGCCAAGCACCCTTTCAGATGAGGTGCAACAAAGCAACAGTTCTGCCTTGTTTCAGATCTCATGCAGAGGTGATCAGATAACAAGGACAGTGGGGCAGTACAGTGCATTGCACAAGGCACCTCTGGGGTTAATCACACTGGGTTTGAATGTCAGCTTCAGCACCTGTTAGTAGGTGCATCCTCAGGAAAGTCACTCAACATCTTGTTTTTACCTTTATAAAATGAAATAGAATCTACCAGAATAGGTTGTTTTTAGGATTTAAAGACTATAGTCCATATGATATATACACATATATGATATATCTACATAACATATAGCAGGTATAGATATAGTTCCCTTAGGTACAATGGTTCAGTGCTTTATAGAACATAACTTTTGCAAATAATGAGAATCAACAATTACATATGTATGTGTATATATATATGCACACATACATATACACACATATGTACAGACATACGTGGAGAGAGGCACACATATGTTTGCATGTTTGTTAATGAGGATAGAATGTGTTTGTCCATTTGTTATATATTTCAAGTCTGCACAGATATAATCAACGGACTATTGCTAATGGGTCTTCTTCAACTTTTAGAAGTGAAGAAACTATCTCTCAAAAGAACTTTTCTATTTATGAAAGGGAGTAAATTGCTTACTTTTTGTAGATGCATTGAACCTTTTGGGGAAAGCTGACTTGAGCCCATTCAGTAAACTACCTATTTCAACACACCTAATTGTAGCCCATTAGTCTTAAGAAATTAATGCAACTTGAAAGGGAAATAATTTGTTCCTCTTTCTTAAGTATGATGAGAACTATTATGCACATTTTCCACCTCTTTTTCTATATTTTTCTATTCATTGGTTAGGATTGCTAGATGAGGCTTGTATTATTATAGTTAAAGATGGATGCCCATGACAGATAAAAAATGGTGCCATTGACTTAACAATAGCATAGAAACTTGGAGGGATTCTTTTAAATGTTATAAGTG
>NW_006439717.1:2401433-2403424 GCF_000325575.1 Pteropus alecto
GTGGCTCTTGTGACCAAGGGAACATGTTTGCAACACAGTTGGAAGGCATCTCTCTTGGGACCTGAGTGAACTAGCTATTCTATGATAGATAAGACCTTCAGGGTGACCTCTGTACCCCAAAGCATAAAGCTATTGAGCCAGTGAAAAATATTCAAACACAGAAGTGTGGTGTTTAACTTGTTATAGCCAACTGTAAAACCTTTTATTTATATTTGATGTTATAATGAAAGAATTTCTGTGTACAAGTCTCTAATTCTTACTAGAAAGTAACTAGAGTTGTTTGTATTCTAAATGTTGCGATAGTTGGAGAAGATTAAGTTCAGGAATAAATAGAATCCCAAATTAATGATGGCTCAAACACAAGATAAATTAATTTCTCATTCATATAAGAGTCTAAATAGTTGTTTCTGAATGACAGGCATATCTACTCTGTGCAGTGATTCAGAGACCCAGGCTCCTTCTATCTATAGCTCTGTCATCTCCTAGGCCCTCATTGTTATCTACATCTAACAGACAGAAGGAAGAAAAGAGTATGAGATAATCACAGACACTTTGCAAAGCTTTAGCTGAGAAACTCCGCTCATTATTTATGTGTTCCATTGGCTAAGATTCAGTCTATGGCCATACTAAACTGCAAAGGATACTGGGAAATGTAGTTTACCTACTTGCCCAGGAAGAAAAGATCATGGATTTTGGTGAGCAGCTAGCTATCTCTGGCACGAAGTTGTTCTGCTACTGGACCTGAAGGAGGGACATAGGCTCCCCTAACCTCCAACCACCACAGGTAGAGGATGAGATTTCAGATATCCTGGGAAAGATTCTGGTTTCTACTCAGAAACCAAAACTGAAACAGAAAGGTCAAGAGACAGAGGGCAATCCATTTCTGTCTGTCTCTCACTTGGCTTCTTTTTATATCTTAGAATTGGCTGGAAAAAAAGAGTTGAGATGTTTAAAAAGCAGTTTCTCACGTGAAAGTGAGGAACCCAGGCACGTGTCTGTGAAATTATGCCAGCAACTTAGAACTAGAAGCTTCTGTCTCCTGGTATGTGGAAAAGTGGTGCCATTTGTGGGAGTAAGTGGACATCCTCATATATTTTTACTATCTTCTTCATATTTTAATAGTTCTCCATCTATTGAGAACCTCCCAAAAGTAGTTATATTTTCCAACCGGCCTTGTTAATAGGATGCAGCTATGAGCCTCAGATTCTTCTAAACAGATGTATGAGACTGTGATTTGGAGACCAGCTACCTGAGGGAACTGGCAGAGCACTGGAGCATCTGTGTTGCTGGTGTGGGAGTGGCCAAGGAAGGGTACTTCTGGAATAAGCAGTGGTGCGCAACCTTCTGGTCAAAGAAATGGTGGGATGGTTCTGGAATTGATGGCAGTAGCTGCTCTATTACCAGTCCAGTTCCCTGAGTTGGTTCTCGGAATTGTCTCTGGAAGCTTAGTCTGGAAGATTCCTCCAGATCTTACAATGATTTTGTGAGCTTTCTAACATTCCTTAACAAATTTCATCAGCATCGGTTGGCTAGAGTGAATTCTGTTGTCTGTAACTAAAAATGACCTATACTGGGAACAAGCTAGTCATGGTAGAACCAGAACTCATTGCTTTGTATACAAGACTATTTACATCTCTTAAACTCAGTATACACATTTTCTTATTCCAGACAGAATTAGCACTGTGCTAAAGATATGCAAATGAAAAGTTCTGTCTATTTTGTGTTGCAAGATTATAGCTGAAACAAAATACACTTGGGAGACATCATGGTTGTGGTAGGAGAACCCTAAGGTGGAGAAATGCATTTCAGGATGAGGCAGGACAGTTAGCTTAGGGATATTCCCCCTCCCCTCTAAGATGTGGCACTGGAATTTTTCCTTAGTCCCTTACTCTGTCCCTCTCCCTGTTTTGATTCTAAGCTTGAGACTCCCTGCTCGAGAAACAAGCCAAGGCCAGGAGACAGGATGGATAGCCTTGGGACACTCCCCACCC
>NW_006439717.1:2403474-2453164 GCF_000325575.1 Pteropus alecto
CCCCCCCGCAAGATAAGACTCCGGAGTCTTTCTCTTGTCCTTTGTTCAGCTTTGGCTAATCATAACACCATTATAATTACACTTGCATGGCAAATACCCTCACCACCCCCCAACCCCCAAGAAAACAAAAGCCTGTAATTCAGACAGCTCTGGGTGAGTCACTCTCCCAGTTGGCCCACACTGTTCTCTTATGTGTGTATTTTCGCTTTAATGAAACTTGTGCTTTCCTGATTGCTGTTTGTAGTGTCCTTGAATTCTTTCTCTGGCATAAGACAAGAACCTGGTCACCAGAGCTCCTGATTGGGGTCCCTCTTTGGACTCCTGCTCCATGAAGCTCTCTGTTGCAAGGAGACTGTCAAGTCAGCCATGTGCCACACCAGGGAATTCTTCTTGAATTAGCCCGGAAGGTTGTGGGGTGTGAATTATTAAAGGAGGCATATTCCTTCGCAGATAGACTACAGAAAGAAATCAACTACTCGTTACAAATGGATATCTCAAATTTTATTTTGTTTGCTCTGGAGGGCAATGGTTATTTATTTGGATCTTATGTATGGAGAAGTTATTTATTTTATTTAAAAATTTTATGCCCCAAATAATGTTTCTGAGGGTAATGTAGGTTTAACCGAGACTGAAACCGAAGGGAGGCCGACAGTACCAAATATGCAGAAGAGAGATGGCCTTGGTGTGTAAGAGGAAACTTTGTGTAGTGCAAAGAGCATTTGGGTTGTGTTATTTACTAGCTTTGCGTGACCTTGGATAAGTTATTTAACTTCTCTGAGACTCCTTTCCTCATTTGTAAACTGGAGATAATAATCATAGGGACTTATTCACAGGATTATCATTAGGCTTACTTTAAAGGCACATTATGGTTCTTTGTTGAAGACAATAGAAACCAATTCTGACTGACTTTGGTGGAAAAGTAACTATTGGGAGGCTATAGATGTTTACAGAATTGACAGGAAGGTAAAAGAACCAGGGTCAGAAAATGAGCGGGTATTACCGGGAGTCAGGCAAAAGGAAAGAGCCAAGGTCGACACCAGGAATAGTTGGCTGTAATCCTCTCACAGCCTCCTCTGCTACTAATGTTAGTTCCTGCTGCTGCTGCCTGGCTAATTCAGACATTGAGGCCACAGGACTCTCACTCACTACTGAATCTATGCGTTGTCACCTCAAATCGAACCTGCTTGTTAGACACAACTCTTAAATATTCAAGAACTTTGCAAGATAAATATAAAAATGTTTGTAGTTTGAAATCAGCCACAGGGGAGTTAGTTATACCACAGAAATTGGCAAATGCTAAAAATCAGAGCCAATTTTTGTTTTGTTTTGTTTTGTTTTCCCCAGAGATCTAGTTTACCAGAAAAACTGCTGCCTTAAATTCCAAATCCTGGCTGTGAGCAGGCACCTAATTGGCTGAGTTCAAGACACAAGACTGTGTTTTAGCTACAAGGTCATGGGGAGAGGGCAAAACAGGTCTTTTAGATTGTAGTAGAAAGTGGGTCTCTATCTCTTACCAAGACTAAAACAGTTGGAGACTTCTCCCCAAAAGGATGAGAATTTCAAGGCTGAATCGCCTCCTAAAATTTCAGAGATTCTCTACAGCATGCAAAAAAGCTCACCTAAAGTAATGCTTTTCCTCATAACAAGTTTCCAGTACTACACGTTGGGTCCTTTCTCCTTCATTTCTCTTTCCCAGGTTTGACCACATGTATAGTTCTTGTTTTTCTGTTTAGTAAGTTCTGGCTATAACAAAAACAAAGCTTTAATAAATCCTTTCCCTAAGTCGTATCTAGTTAAGGAGTAAGGTGAGCTCAAAGGTTCCAACTTTTAATCGACGACTGTTACATCATGTTCCCTGTTAAGGAAATAAGCATCTTTAGATAGGATAGTTATTGTCTTAAAATCTTCATATTTAAGCATTTTCGAGATAAAAGAAAATACGAACACTTGAAACAAGATAAATTTTTTATTGAGATACTGAAAGTCTTTCCATTTTTTTTAAAAAAGGTAGTAAAAGCAGAGAATCTTCCATGTGAGAGGCTATGGCAGGTAGCTCATATTATTTTTCCTCTACATTAATAAATGTTAAGGTACCTAGTTAATCAGTGAAAGGTTAGAAAAAATGAATACAAATAAAATCTTTTTCATGAAAATTGCTTTTTAATAATACCTGCCACAAATGACTTATGTCCTAGGATTTGGTTGAAGAGGAGAAAATGTTTTAGTAATAGAAATTGCATTGCAAAACTTAAAAAAACATATATATCTTGTTTAATTCTTCATTTTGTATATCTATCACTCTGTGTATATGATTGGAGAGTGCCTAAACTTTTTTCTGAAATTAGCAAAAGTTTTTACTGTTCAGAGTCAGCTTTAATTTTTCTAAATGATTCAAGAGGAAGGAATGTCCCCACCACTCCCTTCACCCCATCTCCCAGGTCAGGTTATTCATTCTTAAAGAAGCATTTGGAGGTTTCTCTACCTGCAACTTTTGCTCAGGTGTTTGGAAGGGATGATGTAGAGACACTGCCCAGGATGAGGATGGAAGAGGCTCCATGGGGAGTTGTGAGGGAAATGAGATTCCACTCGGACCCTAGCGAGTTCAGTGACATGAGTTGGTCACCTCCCTTCCTGGCCTCATTCAGGTTCCTCATCTGAAAAATAAGGGCCTATCCAGAAGTTCTTGATATTTCCTTCCGCCTCAAAATTTTGCATCCTAATTACTAATTCTAATCCCATTTCTCAGTTGAAAAATACACTTCATTATTTGTAGTTCAGTTAGGCACTAATGAAAAATTGGCATACAGCCATGAGAGAAACAGACTCTCAATCACTGGTGCCCCAGTTCACACCTGCATTACAGAAATCTCCTCCTCCAGCCTTTATCCATGAGTAAACACTTATTTTTGGCAGTGCTTGCTTGAGAATAGCGTCTCTATAGAAACTACAGTCTGGGCTAATGCTTTCTTTGGATTGGGTATCTTCTCAATTTTGTGTGTCATGTTAATTGAAAAACCAGGTAGATCTTTCCAGATCTCTAGGTCTTTCTGTCGGCTTGCAAGTCACATCCTAAATTAGATACAACACTTGAAGGGGCATGAAAGCTGAGAGGAGGTATCTGTGTTGTCATGACAACTGGTAAATTCATGTCACCCCATGAATGCTAATTCAACTGTCATGGTGAGTTTTGCACACCAGTCCTGATTATATTTTCTACTTTGAGCAGAAATGAAGCACATTTTGGGTTTTCCCTGAGGAATTTAAAGTCATTTCTGTTGTTGTTGCTGTTGTGTTTTCTTTCTCTCCTACAACCTTAACCTGCCTGTTGTGGGGGGTCTTGTGGGACTCAATTTTTTGGGGGGCATCTTTAGAGGCTCCTGAGCAACACTTGGGCTGAGGCTGGAGCAGTGGCGATCTAGGCATCTACCGTTTCATACATTGGCGTCTAGGTTCTCGAACAGAACTCTGTGAACCAGCTTTGTAAGAAGGCTTAAGAATAAATAGGAATAAGTAGAAGCCCCCAATTCATCACCGGTTCCAGTGCTATTACAGCCAAGAAGAGCTTTTATTTGATACCCAGACTATTGGGATAAATTATATAATGTACAATGTGCTTCTCTTTTTTCCCTCTCCAACACTCAACGTATGGATAATTGTAAAAATTCCAGAGTACTATTTGTCTTCTGGAGGACGGTGCAATGGTAAACTCTGAAGGGAAGATTTTTTGATGGATCAGCTATAATTGCCAGCCCTACCCAGCTCAATCTCCTTGTGCCTGATGTGTTTGAAAGAACCAAGAGGCCAAACAGCTCTGGAGTCTGGTTTGGAAATTCCAGCAGGGTTTGTGTCAAAGATCAGAAGTATATCTTATTGTAAAGAAATAGATGTGTTGAGACTACTCATAATTTTGAACCGAGCACTCTATTTGGAATGTTAGGTGAATAGGGAAATCTCATTCACGGCTGCTCAAGACTTCCTGATACATGGCTGTGTCACGGGGGGCTTTAGTCTGTTTTAGAAATGTCAGTATGATCTCTTACCATGGAATGCTCCTGGTGTTCTGACCAGAAGGGGGACACGCGGACCCTGCTTTGCAGGAAGAATAGACACAAAGAGCCTAAATGGACGCACATACTGTTTTTAATATTTTGGGAGCAATGTGTGTCTCTCAATTTACTTGACGCTCAGTTTTTCATTTCCTTGTGTAGATTTATTATCAGATTGGACCAACTTCATTACCCACACAATTCAGATTAATTCCTGAGTCATACATGGCTTCATCTCTTGAAAACAGATCACAAAATCTAGACTTTGAGAGCTAGAGTTTGATTATTTTTCAATCTAAGTGTTCCAGGGTAAGATGTTCCATAAAGATCAACTGTGATAAAATCTAATTTATTAAGTAGACTGAGAATCTCAAATCATTCAGAGAGAACAAACAATAAAAATTCAAAAAACCACTACCATATATGAAGTGTCTTTTAGATTCCAGGCATTTTGTATATATTAACCTCATATGATCTACACAATAACCCTGTGAATTTGATCTTATTTTCAGAAGAAAAAAACTTGTTTCAGAGATTAACTTGCCCAGGTCACAGAGCCTTAAGTGCTAGAGCTAAGACGCATACCTGAGTTGGCCTTAATTTTAAGCCAAATAATTATATACTAAACAATGCTTTGTCACTAGTCAAAAACCCATAGGGCATAGCATATTTTTGTTTGCACTGGTGAATTTTAGTAAGTATTTTAGTAAGTATTTTTAACACGTGTGTACTAGAAGACGGTGGCTTTCTGTTGCAGTTAAGTTTATTAGAATCTGTCATAATAATGGAGAGGCAAAGACTGAATGAATAGAAATTGAATAATGATAAATAAAAACAATATTATGTGGAAAGGAGAGAAGATATTTCTTATTAACTAAATGAGATTGTGGCTTAGAATATAAGAGCCAATCCTTCAATTTTTATTGAAATGCCAACATAAGCAGAGACTTATATTACAGGTTTTAGCGAAATTTAGTATAAATTACTGGCTAACAATGACTGGAGGTTTCAGTGTTCATGAAGTACAAGGTAAGTGTTGATTGTACTCTATAAGGTATGTAAAGTTGTTCGAAAGAAGAAATTTTAGAAATATACTATGGCATAAAATTTTACTTAAAAAATTTTTTTCTTCCGTTTTTTTAACAAATAGGATAAAGAGTAGTATGGTAAGGCAACTGCACTACACGAGGGTGCTTTTTGTGCAGATTGCAATGAAAGTGGTGCCCGCCTGATTTGTACAGACCTCACAGAATTGGGAGAAACTCTGAGAATCTTTCTACTTGAACATGCGGGGCTTTTATTTGTTTGCTTCCTGGAGCAACTGGGTGGATGGTGGTGCCATTTAGTAAGATGCCCAGTACAAGGGAAGACGAGCTTGCTTGAGGGGCAGCCAAGAGTTCTTCTGTGGGGTTGTTAAGTTTGAGAAGTCGACTGTGCCATTGGATACACAAGACTGGGGTTGAGGGAAGAGGTTGGGACCGAAGATAGGATTTTGGGAGTTATCAGTGTATACATTATCCTTAATGCTATAGAACTTAATGAGGTTCTATAACATTGGAGGGAGGGGTAAAGAAAGTAGAGAAGAAGCCCTAGGACTGGGCCCAAGGGTTTGCCAACATTTAGAGGTCAGGAAAAGGACGAGGAACTGGCAAAGGAAACTGAAAAGGGAGCAGTCAGTGAAGTATAAGGAAAGCTGATAGGTTAGCGTAGGAGGGAAAACAAGCAAGAAAAGTACTTCAAGAAGGACAGGCAGGTGCTGGTCATATGCTGCCGAGCATTAGTGAAGTCCTACTTATTCCTTCTCCTAAGTATTTTCTGAGTATGCTTCTTCTTCCCCAACTCCATGACTGCTTCCCTAGTTCGTAAAAACAGCAGCTTTTCAAGGGATCGCCTTGCCTCTTGACTCCGCTTCCTACAATCCATGCTCCATTTTATCCTCAGAGGGGGTAATCACACTAAAATGCAACACTATCAATTCATACCCTGACTTAAAACTAAGCAACATCTCTCCATTACTATGGACTATAATCTTAACTTCTTAATATGTCCTACGAAACCCTTTATCACCTGGAACTTAATTCCCTGCCACCAGCTTTATCTCTCACATATTTTGTGCTATCCCCTCAATTTATCGCTTCTGATGTGCCTCACTTTTTTTTTTCTTATCCTCTACACAATTCCTTCTGGCTGGTGCTGTTCCCTCTGGCTATAATGCTTTCCCTTTCTAGTCTTCCTAACTCTTCCCGATACAGAGGTCTCAGTTCTAGAGTTCTTTCCTCTGTAGTCTTCCCGGACCTTCCTTAAACAGATTGAATGTTCATTCCCAGTCCCATGATATATATATATCTGTTATAGCACCATCCATTAGTATTGCAGCTGCTTTTTAAAAAATTAATTTTATGACGCCAGATGCTGCTATTAAGCCATGAATTCCTTAAGAGTAAGGGCCATGCTTTCTCTTTTAATGTTCCCAGTGTCATGTACAGCACTTGATTCCCATGAGAAGCTCCACAAGTATACATTGAATGAACAAGACCTCAAAGACTTTGTAATAGTCTGCATTTCCATGTCGACTATATTTTAGCAATACTTTCTCTCTCTCAAAGAATTAATCACTTATTAAAAGTCAGGGCTAGGGTGCTCCAGGCCCCAGTGCCTGGGAGCGTGCAACGAGTGCGTGGGAAGAGATGCCCCACCTTCAGAGATCAAGTTCTTAAGGGAAGACGGCAACATCTGTAGGTCAGGAGTGGAAGTGGGGCTGGGGCGGGGGGTGGGGCGGGGATGAGGGGGCAGGGAATTAAAGAGTGGGAAAAAAAAATCAGGACTAATTGCTCACCTGGCTCTTATCCGCATGTTCTGGGTGAATATATTGCCCAAGTAGTACCATGTGTGGGCAACAGGTGATTGTTCTGTTTTATGATTTTCCAGGGGCCATTACTGACCCTTTCCTGCAAGGGCTCGGAATTGTGAGTCATGCAACTAGTTGCTTATATTAGGAAAAACCCTGCTCATTCCATGTAATGGAAGCCCAGAACTGCATTATTTCCATGAAAATGATCCAGTATTTGTCAAAGTTCCCCCAGCTATAGAGATTATACCTTGAGACATAAGAAAACTTACTCTGTTCGGACTCCATATTTTTATTAGTGTAATTTTTAAAGAAAATGCCTTTTGTAATGCAGTAATAATCTATCTAGAAATAAGATATACAAAGGGGAGGGGAGTAGATTACATTATCTTGGAGTTTTATTGAAATTTATGAAAAAGTTCTACAAAATTAGATTCTGGCATTTAAGTGTATCCCACTAGAAAATATTTTAATATTTCCCAGATACTAGGTTATGTAATAGTAGATATATGATCATCCCTGTTTTGTTTTCTTCTGTCATTGCACACTTAAAGGAAAAAAAAGATATTTCAAGATGTATCTGCTGCTGAAAGATTAAAAGATAAAATTCAGGCTTCAGAGTGTTATTAAAGCAGGCATTTTGACCTCTCAAAGAGTGACCTTTCAGAGATCAACCACTCTAGCCCTTCCCTCTGGGTTTCATCAGAAGGAATTAAAATCATACCAGAAGAACGAGAATCTGTCTCATTTTCAGAGGGTTAGAAAATAAATCTCCATCAGTAACTCATATTAGTGATCACTAATCCTACGGAATGACTTTCTCATGTCTTCTTGAAGACCCTCACGCTTCCACCTAGGCCCTTTTCCTTCCTCCAGACCTGGAAAACACCACCCACAAAACCACATCTTCATGGGAATGCCTTCAGCTTCACATAACAGAAACCTCAATCCAAAAGGATTTATAAACAGTCAGGAAATAGCTTCTGTCATAACAAGTTTGAGGTTGTGTGCGCTCTGAAGTCTTTTGATTTGGTGGCTTAGGCATATCCCTGAGGACACATGTCTTTCCACCTCCCTATGACCATCCTCAGTTTGTTTTAATCTCAGGCTGTTAGCAAGATCTCTGCACAAGTCCGGAAGACAAAATCCAGGGGAGAAGAGTGGTCACTTCTTCCCATGTCTCCTCCTTAGAGGTGAGAAAAACTTTTCCAGGCATCTCCCGACAGACCTCTCATGTTTCTTGGTCAGAATTGCCCATTCTTGAACCAGGCATTGACAAGGAGGATGAAATATCTACTGCAGATCAATCATGGGTGGAGTAGATCACAAAGGTCACTATTTCTACCATTCCTTCTGGTGTTCCTCCCCCAGCACTGGTCCTCTCTCAGTATTACCCTGCACCATTTCCTCCAATGATTGGGACAGAGGGACCAAGAAGAGAAGGGCAAGAGAACACAGAGAGAGGAAAACAGGAGTAGTTCAAGTTTGTATTAAGGATATGACTTAAAAGTGGAAAATAGAATTCATTGAAAAAAAATCTTTTCCCACATTTATTAAGTAAAAGAATTAGATCATGTGATCTGAGTTCCCATTTAACCCTAAAATGTTGTGATTCTGACTGATAGGAGCCTGGGCAGTGAAGTTGGACAAGCCTATATGTTTTTAGGTCAATTAGTTAATTGTATCAAGACTCAATTTCCTCATTTCAAAAATAGGAGTGATAATAATCATCTCATGGGTTGTTGTAGGCACTAGAAATACTATATAACTAGTGCTAGCATTGTGCTTGGCACTTTATATATAGGTCGTTAATAAATAACAGGTGTTGCTTATAATAACAGAAAGAAGGAATTAGAGATGCCAAGAGAGACACGAAGAAGGTCAACAACAGGGACCCCAGAAAGGCTCAACACTTTTGATTGATTATCAAGAGATGATAACTGCCAATATTGTACCATTCATTGTGCTACATGCATTACTTATGCTGTTTCACTTAATCCTTTATTGTTATCCTCCGTTTTGTAGATGAATGTTCAGAAGGTCATGTGACTGATGAGTGGAAGAGCCTGGTCTGGAATCTGGATCTGCTTTGTGCTGAAGCCAGAGCTCCTGACCATACACAATAATGTTTCTAGACATGAGCCCCTCTAGTCTAGGTTGCCTGGGCAGTGCATTCTGAACATGCATTCTAACATTTGTTTTGACTTCCTTTTTTATACACTTATTTCAAATCTTTTAAAATTGCATATCATATACAATCTGTTTTTACCCTCGATTAACACTGATGCAGAACACAACATCTCTGAAAAATTAGTGGCACTGAAAGATTAGTGAGGAATGCAGATTTCACTGAAGACTTTATGGCAGGGGCAGAGGCGGGGGGTTACATTGCATACTGCACAGCAGTTGTTGACAGGTCTCAACCAAGCTATCTGCTTTCAAATTTTCTTCTCCATTGAATCTGCACAGTGTGGTGGATTATTCTCCTCAGCACTTCCCCACAGCAAAGCTCCCTCTCTGGGTCCCAGCTCTTTTTCTTTGGTTCCCAGCCTCCATTCTGATTACCCCAACATCCTATACAGAACATTTAGTACCTCACCTTTGACTCACACTCCCCAGCCCATCTCTGGAAACAACTAAAACTGTCTCCTTCTCATAAGAACCCAACCCCCCTTAGAAAAAGAGTAGGGAGGAGAAATAAATAATAATTCTTTGTCTTTTAAATGGGTAAGCGGCCTCAGTTCATTTTGGATTGGAATAGGGTATACAAAAACAAATACCTCATGTTCCTGGTCATACACGCTGACCAGATTTGCTCTCCAGTATTCACTGACTTCCAGCTCTATTGATCTGTCTCTTTTCTCATTAGCAGGAGAGTGTGAGGTTTATTGGAAAATGTTTATAAAATTATGTGGTTATTAAAATAATAGTTTCTCCTTTTCACTACCACAGATATTTATATATAATTAAAAATATTTCCTCTGACTCTCAAAGTAACACATGCTCATTATAGAGTATTTGAAAAATTCAGTAACATATCATGGAAAACATAAAGATCATTTATAATTCTACTGCTCGAGTGACCTTCTGTTAATGTTTGGGTATATTTTCTTACAATCTTTTTTTTTCTATTCTTCGTCTCTCTCTTTTTCTCTCCCTTTTAGGCCTCTTAAGAGTTAAAGAAGTATACAAGAACAGAAAACTATCTTGTCTTTGCTGATGGAAGAAGGAAATGAGAGAATGGATTTGACAAACGAGTTTGAGAATGACATTAGAATAATTTTTCTCTGTGGTAAGGAGGGGAAGACACACAAGATTAAAGAGGAAAACTCCTACATAGCTCTGTAACTTCTATAACTATTCCCCAAACTCAAGCTACATAAGAGGTAATATTAGAATACAAGAAACATAAGAAATATGTTTATAATTTTTACATTTTAAGAGATTTAAGGAAAGTATAGCAATGTATCTTGAAACCAAGAAAAAGTAAGCATAATTTTAAGAAAGAGATAAAAGTTTTGAGAGATTTTTCACCTGTCATTTAATTTCTGCTTGGGTAAAAACCCTGCATTCTGTTTTTCTGAATCAATGTTAGAAATTTGTCTTATATTTAATCATCTAGTCTCACTGGGTCTTTCACGCTGATATTAAAGTTGGATGTGATTAGGGTAGTATGGAACTTCATGGAACATGTTTATTGATATAAACAATTGCACTTAAGTTCAGTGCTTTCAAGAATTAAAAATATTAAGCCAGCTATTGGTTATTGAACATTTGGAACATGCCAGATATGAGGCCAAGTGCTTTTTTAAAATATAGAATCTCATTGAATTCATATAACACCCTTTGAAATGAGTTTTATTATCCCTCTTTGTATGGGAGAGAACCTTAGTTTTAAGAAATTATGTTGCAAACTTGCTCTAGATCGCTTATCTTGTGAATGTCAATTTTGTCTGAATCTGAATTTTGTGTTCTTAATTAATAAATGTGTTTTATGTATTGTCATGACAATTTAGACACTCTCAGGCAATGGGGTTTTGTTGTGGTTATGCATAGATGGGTCTGACACCAAATCTATAATATTAGTTGAAGGGCAAGAAGGTCTCACTACTCAATCCTCTTAGCATAAAATCCTCTTTGAAATGCTATCTTAGAGAGAGGGATATGGGGGGTTAGAATAGGGATATCAAGTCATTATCCGCTGTTGACATTTTATCTTGAGTTGGCTTATTGAACTAATTCTTAAATTAGCTCACTGGCCACCCCACAGGATTCCAGAAGAATAAAGTTGTTTTTTCCAGTGAAAGTCAATTTCTCAAGGTGTGGTATCGAAGGAAGGCCTGCAAAGCCTTGGAGAAATATGGAAACAGGAAGGAAGATTCAGTGCCAAACACAGTGGAATGAAATTCAGAGATGGGGCTCCATATATGTTTTTCTCCAAATTGATAGTTGTACCTTCATATGGCCAAGGTACTAAATGTCTTAACCTATACAGAGATAAGATTCAGGAAAAACTTTAAATCTTGCTTAGCTTATACTTTTATGATGAAACATTTGAAGAACTGGTCAAGAAAATTTGGAAATATTAGGATATTTAAATCATATAGAATTATGGCTTAACAACTGGCTATGAATTTGGTAAAAATAAAAAAAGCAAACAAACAAACATCAAGTTAGATTCCCATCTCATACCAGACCTCAAGTAAATTCCAGCTGAATTAAATTTTGAGATTTTAAAGAAAAAAATAAAATTAAAAAAAGAAATTATAAGCAAATATTTATAGAGACCATTATTATAGGTTAAAATTACTTAACATGATATATAGGCAAAACTAAGATAGAAATGGTTAATGTATTTGTATATATAAATATAAAACTTCTATGTATTAAAGTCAAAATAATAAAGGTAATAAACCTAGAAATATGTTTAGACTTTTATAATAAAGGAAGGATTAATATCTTTAATATATAAAGGGCTCTTAAAAATAACTAAGAAAAATATAATAGAAAAATAAGCAAAGTGATATTATATTAATTATCTATTGCTGCATACCAAGTTATCTCAAAACTTAGAGGCTTAAAACAACAAATATTTGTTGTCTCACAGTTTCTGTGGGTCAGGCATTGGGGAGTAGCTTAGCTGGGTAGTTTTGGCTCAGAGTCTCTTATGAAGTTATAGTCAAGAGGTCAACTGGGGCTACAATCATATGAGGCTGGGTTCAAACTATCTACTTCCAGGATGGCTCATAACATGGCTTTTGGTAGGAGGCCTCATTTCCTCACTAACTATTAATAGAGATCTCAGTTTTTAGCAACATGAGCCTCTCCATACAGTGCTGCTTTAGTGTTCTTATAACATGGCAACTGCCTTCTCACAGACTGAGGAATCCAAAGAGTAAGAACAAGGCAGAAATTGCCATTACTTCTGCAGTATTCCATTGGTCTCATAAGCTGACACTTATATAGGTGAAAAGAGGCTATACAAGGACATGAGTACCAGGAAGCAGAGATCATGGAAGTCCATCTCAAAGGCTGGATACCACAGAAATGAACTGGTAATTCATAAAAGTAGAAAGA
Source organism: Pteropus alecto (assembly GCF_000325575.1). Classification (NCBI taxonomy): domain Eukaryota; kingdom Metazoa; phylum Chordata; class Mammalia; order Chiroptera; family Pteropodidae; genus Pteropus; species Pteropus alecto. Next base: position 2,415,946 of record NW_006439717.1, read on the forward strand.
CAATGGCCAGCCCACTGTGAAAGGGGCCTGCTTGGTAGAGCAGCCCACAGCACTTATGCTACCATCCATGTCTGGGCCTTTCCCAAGGCTTTGAAGCCCACAGCTGACAGGCTACTCTTGTGGGTTGGCTGGCCCAGGGTATATTATGGGAAAAAAGCAGGATGAGATTGGGCTGTCTTCTAAAAATTGGCATGGCATTCCAATCCTTAAGAAAATTAATAGAAGAAGAATACCTAGGTGGTGTCTGTGAGTTGATGGTTATAAGCCATAGGGCAAGAGGTAGTAGGCCATAGACCGAGGACAAAGGGCTTCCAGTTTAAAGAATTAGTCCAGGCAGGTATTGAATTAGTCCAGGCAGGTCTCCTTTTCACTGCCACTGAAAAGGAGAATGGTAAACAGTACAAGGAAGCTCAGTTGAGCACAGCCCTAAAGGTCACCTCCTTTGCAGTTGGTTCCCTTTGAAGGCATTTCCCAGCAAAGAATTGTGCCAGAAAAAGTAAGCATTAAATATAAACAGCAGATTCTGCCTTTAGGACATATGTTAAGTTTCAGGAGATCAAAAAAATCACAGCTTTGATCCAGCAATGGCTGCCTAAACCTAATTGGAATGATGCCATTTTGATTGCTAGAACTGGTCATGAAAATCTTGCTGTTGGTGACATTCCATAGTTCTCTTTTGGCCTTGTACAAATGAAACAAGGGAAGACCAAGTTTTTAAGTTTTGATAATAAAACACAATAGTAACAAATTTTCATAAAACCAACAAACAAAATGAACCAAAAACATTTTGTTCAGTCTCATATAGGAAAAAAAAATCTATTTTAATTCTGGAATTCAAATGTCTTTATTAGTAGACTCTGACCTCTTTTTTAGTCTTAACTCCAATTTTTAGTCTTCCATCTTTCTCTTCAGCCCTATCAGTCTATTCTAAACTCTTACTCATATATTGCATTTCTGATCAGGCTTATCCTGTTGCCACCTTACCTGTCTTGTCTTTCTTTCTTTCCTTCTCTTATGTAATATGCAGACTATCTTTTAAGGCTAAGTTTAAATATCTTCCCTTCTATAAAAATTTTACAGACCACCCCAGCTCTTGTTATTCTCTAAACTCCAATGGCAACTTTGGTCTAATATCTCATCAGTCAATTAGGCATTCATTAAGCTATTATTTATTTTCAACATGGTTACTTAACATTTGACATGTATACACACTACTTTAAATAGATTGTAAACTTTTTGAGAACAGAGTTTATACTCTATTCTTTCTTATCATCCTTGCCTCTTCTATTGTTTGGTGGCTACCTCCTTATTTCCCAGCAGGTGGTAAAGCTAGCACCTTGTAAAAAATAACGAATCAATAAGTACTTGATGGATTGATTTATTGATTAAAGTGACATTGCAGGAGACCAGACAATAGTCTGACCCTTTTGTAGCAGTTTTACCATGGGTGAAGGAGGACTGTGCACAAGTCAGTGTACACCTGATGGAGAACTGATGGTTCATCTGTGTTTTGAGATAGATGTGAAATCAGCAGAAGTTATGCCAGCCCAGGAACTCTGAAATAATGGAATTAATATATATGCCATCACATGAGATGCTCAGAGTGACCCATTCCTGTTGACATCTCTACAAAGCCAGATAATTTTTCACCATTTCAAGCTTTTATAGACCTGTTCTCATGATTAAATGTGATCCATAAAACTTAACTAATGAGTACCAGTCAAGGGTAAAAGTATCTAGAATTGATAATAATACACAGTAGGTGCTCAAAAACCTTCTTTCTTCCTCGTACATTTGGTGACAAATATTCTAGTTGTTTCTAAAGATGACCCCTCTTCTCCTCTTCCCCACTTCTGCCTCAGAGTTTTCATTCGATGAGCTATCATTCCTTATAGTTTTATAATGCTTTATAGTATATAAAGCAATTTCAGGGGCATAATTTTGTTTGGATATCACATGAATCCAATCAGGCAGGTATTATTAGTCTCATTTTCAGGTGGAAAATTGAGCCTCAGGGAGCTTGTTATTTGCTGTTGAGAAATGGCTCGAACTTGGATTTTCTGATTTAATAAAGAAGAAATGAAAAGATGGAGAGGAAATTTTGTTTTATTTTGTTGAACAGTATCACTTTGAGAATTCCACTGTGGCAAACACTACTGTTTGTCTCCCAAGCACAGATAGATTTACCATGAGGTAAAGAAGCCTGAGTCCCATGGCCCCTTACTTGCATAGACCTTTCCAATGCCCTGGGAAGGGCCCCCACAATGTGTTCACAGAGTAGGATGTTTTTCTGAAATTTGCTAGCAGGAAGACTGGATTATCTTTCTATTCTTCCCAAATCATATGTTGGGGACTCAATATTTGTGTCCCCCTCAAAATTTGTATGTTGAAATCCTAACTCCTAAGGTCAGACGATATTAGGATGATGGTATGAGGAAGGTATTGGCCTTTAGAGGCAAGGTCCTCATGAATATGATTAGCGGCCAGGAGAGATCCTAGCCCATTCTACCAAGTGACATTACAGAGGAAAAAGGAAATAGGCTCTCACTAGATATCGAATCCGTGGCACCTTCATCTTAGACTTCCCGGATTTCAGAACCGTGATAAATAAATTTCTGTTATTTATATGCTATCCAGTCTATGGTATTTCTGTTACAGTGGCCCTAATAGGCTAAGACATTGTATAGCTTTGGGCCCCACAAACCTGGCTCTGTCACTGCTCTCAAATAACAGAATTCAATTTTTAGCTTGGCACATTGCCACCCAACCAAAAGACCATGTTCTTCAGGATTCCTTGTAGAGAGGGTTTCTGGCCTATGGTAGGTAAGCTGACACAATGATTTGAGATTTTCAAGAATTCACCTAAAAAGGAAGGTAAGAGATATGCTGTTCATCCTCCGTTTCTTCATTTAGCTGCTTGGAACACAAACGTAATGGTTGGAACCCTGGTAGCCATCTTAGACCATGAGAATGAAGGACTCACATCAGGAATAGTGAAGCTGATGGGAACCTGGGGCGCTTATAAAAAATGTACTACCATATCTGTCCTGGGCTTCCATTGGACTTCTATTATATAAGAGAAATAAGCTTCTACCTTGTTTAAGCCACAATTTTTCATGTCTCCATTGTAGTTAAATCTAACATTTGATTTAAAAATGCTAGGTTGTAGAATTTAAATTATTAAAATCGAATGCATCTAGTGGTAAAAATAAACCCTAAATAAGTAATTTTAAAATAATTAACTAAATAGTAATCAATGAATAAATTGGTGAGAAGGAAAGCTTCAGGGAATTATGTGTGGATATAACAGAGTCTAACTGGCTAGTGGAGAAGGAAGGGTATGCAAGAAAGTTTCACTAGGAAGTTTCATTGAGTCTTGAGGGATAAATCAGAGTTAGCAGCACATGTGGCTGGGAGCTGGGAGTAGAGAGAAAATGCAGGAAGAAGCAATAGTATTAGGTAGGCAGCAGATTAGAGGCAGGAGAGAGTATGACATATACAAGGAATTGAAAAAAATTGAGAATGGTTAGAAGTTAGGGAGCTAAAGAGAGACAATCTTTAGACAAGCTTGGACAGCTGGACTATACTATGCTGGGCCTCTTTTGAACCACGTTACAGACGCACTTCTCACCTCTTGGATAATGAAAAACTATAAAAAGTTTTAGGATGGAATGAGATATAATTAGATAGGTTTTTAAAAAAACCCTTTACATTGCTGAGTAGTATTTCATGAGAAATACTATGAGACATAAAGCTACTGTGAATAAGCATGTACAGGTTTTTGGGTGAACATAAGTTTTCATTTCTTTGGGATAAATGCCTAGGAGTGCAACTGCCAGATCCTATGTTTAGTTTTTTAAGAGTCTGCCAAACCATTTGTCAGAATGGCTGTACCGTTTTATAATCTCACCAGTAGTGTATGAGAGATTCAGTTTCTCTCTGTCCTTGTCAGTATTTACATTTAATATTAGCTGTTCTAATATCTCATCATGGTTTTAATTTGCATTTCCCTAATGGCCGTTGAACATCTTTTGATGTGCTTATTTGCCATCTGTATATTCTCTTCAGTGAAATATCTTATCATATCTTTTGCCCATTTTCTAATTGGATAGTTTGTTTTTTTAAATGTTGAGCTTGAGAGTTTTTCATGTATTCTAGATATGAGTTTTTTTGTTAGGTATGTGGTCTGCAATTTTTTTTCTCTCACCTCTCATCTTTTCATCAGGGACTTTTGCAGAGCAAAAGTTTTACATTTGGATTAAGTCCAGTTTATTTATATTTTCTTTCATGATGTCATGTTGAAGAACTCTTTGCTGAGCCCTAAGTCCCAAAAATTCTCTCGTATATTATCTTCTAACTTTTTTTAATAGTTTTCCATTTTACATTTAATTTTAGGATCATTTTTTGAGTTAATTTTTATATGAAATGAGGTTATAGTCAATATTCTTTTTTGTTTTTGTTTTTGTTTTTGCCTATGGATATGAAATTACTCCAGCACATCTCCTGATGATGCTTCCCTTCCTCCACTGAATTGCTTTTGCACCCCTGTCAAAAATTAGTTAGCCATACTTATATGGAGTGATCGCTTGGTTCTCTCTTCATTCCAGTGATCTATGCTTCTATCCCTCTGCTAATACCACACAGTCTTGATTACTATAGCTATATAACAACTCTTAAAACCAGGTAGACTAATTCTTCTCACTTTCTACTTCTTTTTCAGAATTGTTTAGGCTATTCTAGTTCCTTTGCCTCTCCATGTAAACTTTACAATAATCTTGCAATATCTGCAAAATATCTTGTTGAGATTTTGATAAGGATAGTCTTAAACTGTATGTTAGCTTGGAACAATTGATATCTTTACTATGTTGAGTCTTCCAATCCAGAAACACAGAATATCTATTTATTTTGATCTTTTTGACTTCTTTCATTAATGTTGTGTAATATTTGACATGCAGCTACTGTACATGAATTATTAGATTTACACATGAGTATTTAACTTTTTTGAACAATCATAAATTGTTTGTATTTTTAAATTTCAGTTTCCAGATGCTTATTAGTAGTATATAGAAATGCAATTGATTTTTGCATATTGATCTTGTATCCTGTAACTTTGCTGAAATCGTAAGTTATAGGAGTTTTGTGTAGATTACTTGGGATTTTCTGTGCAGAATATCAAATCTACAGATAGGGACAATTTTATTACTATTTTTTTCCAATCTATATATACCTTATATCCTTTTCTTGCCTTATTGCATCGGCCAGAACTTCTAACACTATGTTAATAGCAGTGGTGAGAGTGGACATTTTTTGCCTTATTCATAGTCATAGGAAGAAAGCATTCATTCTTTTTATCATAAAATATAAAGTTAGTTATAAATTTTTTTGTAGTCTATGACCATGCTACCCTGAACAAGCCCGATCCTCTGTGATCTCGGAAGCTAAGCAGGGTCGGGCCTGGTTAGTACTTGGATGGGAGACCACCTAGGAAGACCAGGTGCTATAGGCATAAAAAATACACAATAAAAAAAATAAAGGATCGTAAGCTGATAAGCTCTTTGCAATCTGTGAGGTCAACCAAGGGTTGCCTCACCTAAAAAAAAAAAATTTTTTTTTTGTAGATGTTCTTTATTAAAATGAGGAAGCTTGCCTTTTTTCTCAGTGTCCTGAAAGTTTTTCTCATGAATGGCTGATGAATTTTTTCAAATGCTTTTTCTGCATCTGTTGATAAGATCTTCTTAGCTTATTAACAGGGTGAGTCACACTGATTGATTTTTGAATATTTAACCAATCTTGCATTCCTGGAATAAATCCCACATGGGTATGGTATACAATTCTTTTTATATTTTGCTGAATTGTATTTATTAATATTTTGTTAAGAATTTTTACATCTATATTCACAAGGGTCTGTAGTTTTTTCTTTTTTTGTCTGGTTTTGGTACCTTCATGATGAATTGAGATGTGTTCCCTTCTCTTTCATTTTCTACAAGAGATTGCATAAAATATGTGTTAATTCTTCTTTAAATGTTTGGTAGAATTATCCAATGAAACCATCATGTTCTGGAGCTTTTTTGGGGGAGGGAAATTTAAAATTATTAGTTAATGTCCTTAATAGTTGTTGGGCTATTCAAATAATCTATTTCATATTGTGTGAGTTGTGGTGGTTTGTGTTTTTTGAGAAAATGATTATATCATCTAGGTTGTCAGATATTTGTGTATAGATTTGTTCATAGTATTCTCTTATTATCCTTTTGATGTTTGCAGCATTTGTAGCTATATCTCGTTTTATTCCTAATATTGATACTTTGTGTTTTCCTTTTTTTTCTTTGTCAGTCTTGCTAGAGGTTTGTTGATCTTATTGATCTTTTCAAAGAACAAACTTTTTGTTTCACTATTTTTCTGTTTTCAACTTCATTGATTTCTGCTCTTCTCTTCATTATTTCCTTCCTTCTTTTTTCTTTGGATTTGTTTTGTCCTTGACTGTGTGACACACTCTAAGTCAATATCTTAAAGGACAGGGGCCATCTGACTTGTGATTGGGTAACTGGAAGACCTAGAAAAGAAGAAAATAGACATCTCTACTCACTTTCCTCCTCTCATACAACATTAATTGAGGAGGACAAAGCCCACTGGGTAAAAATTTAAGAATGCTTCTAGCAATACACTCAAAACATTGACAAATCTCTATGTAAAAGGAGTTAAGAATCATATGGTTTGGCCCTGAGTCCATTTTTTATTCTCTCGGGCCCTCAAAGAATACAATTTGGAAACAGAGAATGAAGGAAAACCAACACAGCTCTATGTAATAATGTGACATACTCATTCCATCATGACAAATTCACTGAGAGAGAGGTACTTTGCAAGCTGTGAGTGTATTCTCTTTTGGTGTCAGGAGAATGATATAGTCAGAAGAAGAATTCAACTCAATTATCCAACTATTCTGAGCATCTCGTAAGTGCAGGACACTGAGAGAGGGTTTGTGTAGGATACGAAAAGAGTTTTAAAAGTGGGGGGAGGTTCTTATCTTCAATGAGCTTTTAGTCTTAAGACATGATCATCCTGGGCACTTAAATTGTGAGTCTACCTCCCAAACCACAGCTCTGTGCTCTCTAATTCATCACTGTATAAAGTATCCAAATCCTGGAAGATAACTGAGACAGTTAGAAGATGTCAGATTTTATAAATCCTACAAAAAGTGGACTTGTGGAATACCTAATCAGATATACCTAATACTTAATACCTGATGAGAAACTGCTGGTGAATACTTGTTACTTTCTCAAGAAACAACTGGGGATGAAGTGTGACTGTCACTGCATTTCTTTTACTGTTTTTGTTTAGAATGCTCTGACTGAGCTAGCAGGAAGAATGGCACAACATCACGACACTTTATTATTAACATTTATTACTAACATTATTAACACTTGAAGAACTGACATGGCTCCTCAGAAGTCTTTGGGTACTTTGCCATGTTCTCTCCTTCCATCCTATGCCTAGCTGCCTCCCAGAGTCCCCTTCCTCACTTTGAGATGTGCCTGGGTCTCCAGCTGGCTTGCAAGCTCTTATGAGGCCCAAGGACATACTTTGTGGCATTGCTTTTAGGAAACTCTAAAGCCAGTATACACACTAAAAATCTGTCCTTCATTTTGCATTTAATGCTGTTCTTACCCCACAAAATAGAGACCTAAAAATGTCAACAATTAAATACAGAATGAGGATTTTAAAAGTAGATTTCAAAATTCATAATAACGGTAAATATAAGTTGAATTTTAAGGAAAATCCAGTATTCTGTATTCATTAGCAATTAGATCTTTCATATTCTTTATTTTGAAATACATTATCTTGTAAGGAGTGCGGGAAAGACATCCTCTGCTTGAATCAGGGGCATGAAAATGTATAATCCCTGGGGAATTTGCAGAAACATTATGAAGGACATTTGATTGCCTAGATTCCATGGGAAAGATAAGGTTATGTAAATTTCAGTAATATCCTAATACAAAAAACAGCTCCCACTGAGCACTTACTACGTACCAGGCATTGACATACACAATACCCCAGTGCAACAGGTGTTATTATCTCCACTGTCAAGATGATGAAGTTGAGAACTGGAAAGTTTAGGCAATCTATCCAATGTCAATAAGCTAGTGTATGTTTAAGACCGAAAAAAGCCCTGATATAGCCTAAATATATTTGGCTCCCAAGTCTGTACTCTATTGCCCCTTCCTGCTAGTGCTTTATAGCTAAAAGAGTAAAAAAAACAAGTAATCCAGTTTTCAGTTTATTCTGTAAGTTGTTACTTGTAGTCCTATGCATATGCCACGGATTTACCTGAAAACATTAGTTAAATGTGAATTCACTCTCTCAGACTAATAGTGGTACAAACCTACAATAAATTTTATCTCCAAATACTCAACTTAATACATTGAAACTTCTTTAAAGCACAAAAACCTGTTTCAAATGTTCCTCAAATTAGGTTGGTTTCTTCCTTTTATAGATCATCTATTTAGAACTAAAATATTCATGTCTGTTGGAGAGTGAAACCTCAGTTCTTAATGAAATGAGATCCAAAGAGATATTGGAACCCAGTAGCTCTGTTTTGTTTGTTTGTTTGTTTAGATGTGTGAGATGTCAGCCTCCTGGTCTGCATGTTATAAGTGGAAGTTCTCCCCTCTGTCTCATGAGCTTGTTTTATATCATTCATAAGAATCTTAGGGACTCTACTTGTACTGGCCAAGGTTCTTCCATTATAGGCATAAATCGCAACAAAAAAATGTGTAAATAGAATGGAACATACCCAGATTTAGAAGGTAGCACAGAGTGAGACAAAGGGAGTATAAAGATGCCTATAATAATTAGTATTGAGTCTTTGAAATGGATTGGAGGCATCTCTGGGGAGAGTGAATTAATAACAGTCCCTCTTTATGATAGTGCATAATAAGAATAATTAAGAAAATGAAGATGCTGTATGGAGTTCTTATTTTTCCAGTGGACACACAACATTCACCTGCTGCTGGAGCAGGATTCTGTACCCTAGATCAATTCTGTGCCTTCCTCATGGCACTTTAATAGAACGAGTGGGCCCAGAATGACAGCTGATGATGGGGGGCTCAGACAAAGTAGAACTATTATTGCCTGGAGTTAAACAAAAATTATACCATTTAAAAACTCAGAGTCCAGGAGAAAATATGTTATCCATGAAAGGACAAAAGGCAGAAAGTTTCCACTGTAATGGGTAGGTTGTAAATGTCAGGAACTCATAAATGTGTATTTTCAATTGAGGCCAAAAGAGCCAATATATAAAAGGAAATGGACCGGAACGATAACTTCATAAAAATCTCAAATGCTGTGCCATAGAGACAAATGTACTGGGACTCATATCTGTATATGGGCCAAGAGGTCTTTGAGAAAGTGCCTTTGTCACTTGTCTCCTTATCTTGAAAGTGACGTCCTTTGACACCCATGAGCTTAAAAGAGGCTCCTTGGAGAAGCTCCTCTCTACAAAATCACCTGCACAAAAGTAAACATTCTCAGGGAAAATGGGACTAACATATGGTTAATTCTATCAAATGACTGAAATGAACCTATTGAGAGATGGAAAGAGGAGACACCACTGTGGCTATCAGAGGTTGACATGATGTTCTTTTTCTCATAATTTACTCTAAGTGAAGGTAGAAACCAGGACACAGAACTTTTGTCACAGATGGAAAGAGAAAAAGGAACAAGTCACTTTGTTTTAATTCATATGCATCACAAAAAAACTCTCCCTCATAGTTTCCATAGCTACCCCACTGGTTTTCATTTGCAGCCAGTGTAAGGAAGCAGTAAGGGGTGTTGGCACCGTGCCATGGCATTATGTCCTGTCCTGCATGACACTGATCAGCACCCCCAGATGTCACCAAGGAGGGCAAAGGAAATCTGAACAGACTCCTTCCAACTAAACAATTCCCTTTTTCCCTTTAGCTTTTAAATTCTTACCAAAGATGGTTCAAGAATGTTCTTCAAGCTAAATACAAACTGGAACACTGAGGAAAGATATGGTTATCTGTAATAAAGCAAACACATAGATTTTAAATATTACCAGTCTTCTAATTAAAGATGGTGGATTGAACACACATACTTATCTACTTTCTGAGAATCCACTAGAGAGACATAAATAAGTCAAAAAGTAAAAAAAAAGTTAAATTTCCAACAACAAAGAAAATGGGAGGTAGGCAGGCTCAGTAGAAGAGCTATTTGAACAACAAAATTCTGAAAGATGTGGAGTAAAAGGAGGATATGAAATGGACTGAGGAAGCCATAATTTGTATTAAAGAGGCATTTAGATAAGTTGCACCACAACACATTGGAGAAGTGTTGAGTTGGAGATGCTGGATATTGTGGAGGTCAGGAATGAAGTTTAGAGTCAAAAACAGGGGATTAGTTGACAGTCGAGATATAACGATCACATTTAGCTTTCTCCCCACCCTACTCCCGACACTTACACAGCCAGTGCTAGAAGCTATGTATCTCCTTCAGGCTGCAGACCGGATATTTTTCTGGAGGAAATTGTATGAATCTTGCGAAAAGACTTACCCATGTTAGCACTAGGGTCTCCCCGCTTTAAAGATGATTTCCCACCTGATAATCTAAAACAGACTCCAGCAATTCACAGGCCTTTTTCCACATACAGATAGCTCAAAGTCAGATTTTCCTTGCATTATTCTGAAATCGGAATAGTCAAATTAGTACTTCCCACATATTTGAAGGAGCCCTCGAATGGGCGTGATGTGGGATGTGTGGGTCCAAAAGAGCGAAAACGCTGGGAGAAGAAGAGAACTTAAAAAACAAAAAAAATTACAATTAATATCCATGGTATAGAAAGGTAACCTGGCAGAGGATTAAAGCAGATGTTGTTGAATAAGCCAGTCTGAAGTCCCACCCTCTTACAGGCATGCAAATAACTCAGTTGGACATTTAGTCAATTACCAAGTATTGATTGTCCATCTTTTATGTGTTAAGCTCATCTTGGGCACCAATGGTAGCCAATTTTATTTTTAATGGCATATAGTCAATTTTATTCATGGTAATCAATTTCATCTGTCTATTGCCTCTTTTACTGGGTATAGTCTGCACAGTGAGGAATAAGAATTATGGGAACAGAATATCTCTCACAGACATTGGAAACAATTGCAAAGGATGAAATGATGGAACACAGCAGAAAGAAATACCACCTCCCATACTCTGGGTGCCTCAAAGCTTGCAAAACACTTATTTATCTCACATTATCCTGCAACCCTATAGAACAGAATATTTTTCCAGCTGCCCTTTCACTCTAAGCCAATGTCGAACTTACTGGGAAGTATATAGATGCAATGCGGTAACATGCAAAGAGCTTCACACACCTGTTATCTAAGTGCGCAGTAAGAAATAGCTGCTATGATAAAGAATTTAGGAGCCAGAAAAATTAAAAAGTGGGGCGAAGTTTACCTTTTGTCATCATTGTCCTTTCTTTCTGTACTTGCTTTTCTTCCTCCATCTCTTTGCACCTTCATGTATCTAAATTTTTAACTCCTAGGTGCCCAAAGTCTCCTAGGTACGGCCTCTCCAGCTTACAACCTCTGCTCCCACCTCCTCAATCAGACCACATCAATCCCACGTCTCTTTCCTTCAGGACTTTAATGTAATATGACAATGATTAATACTGGATCCTTAAAGGATCGTTTCAGAATCACTTAAGAATCTTTAAAAAAGGAAATTTCTATCTTTTTACAAATGCAATGGCATAAATCTAAGTTACAGTTGCTCTGGTATTCGGGAAAGTTTGGGATCTTTCTTGGCATTGCTGATTGAACCATACACACAGGTGATCGCCTGCTTTGTTGTCCCAAATAACTTGCCATAGCATCAGCTAAGCGGAAGATGATTCAGACTCTCTTGACTTTCAGAAATATGGGTTGACTGAGGGTTGGAGTAAAGGGCTTTTCCTAGAGATTTAACCACTGACCAACCTGTGGAAGAAAGTTTGACTTTCTTCAAGTAGAGGAAACAGCTTTTACCCTCTTCCACAGAAAACCACACCTCTTAGCCTGGCGTCATGGCAAATTTCCTAAGCTGAAGAGACAATTTTTAGAACGGCATAGTAGATTCTTGAGCGAACATTTCTATAATATAAATCTGATTCCCATACAAAGACTGCTAGATGTACTGTGTAGGGTGGGTGGTGTTGCATTGGTGACAATAATGGTGGTGATGGTGGTGATGTGTGTATGTGTGTTCATGTATGCGCACTCATCAAAGACAGAAAGAAGAGCAAGGTAGCGGAATATTTACCTATGAAATTTGGCTCTAAAATAAACTTAAAACCTCTATTTTGTTGGATATTATTACAACCATTTTCAGCCAAATAGTGCTTGTTTTGCTTTGATCGTACAGAATATAAACTCGGCATCCCACAGAGTTGGATGATTGTGGAGTGCTACTGTGATAAGAATTAACCATCTGCTGAATATCTAAGCAAGAATCGTTACTGCCCGTATTCTAAGACAACTCCCGTGGAGTCAGATGATTTCAGAAAAATTTTTATGGTGAGAATTAACACTAAATGGCCCATCTGCCATTTTTCCCTGGTCCAAATACTTCTGACCAAATACTTCTGAGTTGAAGGGATCCTTGTAAAGTATCAGTGCCAATTGGACACGCACTCTGAGAGATTCACATTTTGTGTTTTTATCTTATGTGAGCAGTGGTTTGCCAGTGACTATATATATATGTGCAAGGAAAGACAAAATGATCATGTACAGATGATCTAATTTTATGCTGAGAAAATCCGAAAGAATTAATTAAAAATTTAGGATAGAGTGGCTAAATATATTAAAATCAATGAGTATAATTGTGATGCGTAAAATGCTGCAGACCCAGCTTAGCCACAATGCAGGTCTAATGGAGGTAGCCCATCAGCCATTACCTAGACACAGCTTGTCCTTCCTGTAAGCTCCTTAATAAACTCTCAAGGCTTTGGGGAGGATCCATAAACAGTCAAATTCTTTCTTTTGCAACCCCCTTATCAGCCTACTTAAAAACAGACTGTCCAGACTGACAAATATGAGAGACACACGATAATCAGTTTACTTAGAAAATGTGCAAGTTCACTCTCTCAGACTGTTTTCAGTTTTTTCTCTCCCTTCTCCTATAATTTCTGTTTTTTTTCCCTTCCTTTCTTGAAAATAGCCTATTGATTGTTCTTCATATGAGTACATTTGCATGCTTACAACAAACTAAATATTATGCCATATCAATAATCATGTGGAAAACATAATTCTAAAATAGAAATCACATTGGAAAAAGGAATCAACCAAAATTTTAAACTGTAACCTGGTATCAAATTTAACAAAAGAGGGCATTTTGTAAAAATTTGTATATGGCTATGTTTTTATTGCTAGGTAACAAACCACCCTAAACTTGGTGACTTGAAACAACCACCATTTTATTTGTTCGTGATTCTGCAGGTTTGTTGGGAATCACCTGGGTGGGTCTTCTGCTGTCTCACTTGAGGTCATTCGTGTTGTTGCAGTCAGGTGGTGAATGGGGCTGTCCCATTCAAGACGAGTACACTCACATGTCTGGAAACTGGGTGAGAACGGTTGGAAGGCTGGAAGTTCTCTCGCTGTCCCTCTTTCTTCTCATGCGGCGTTCTCTGTATGTAGAAGCCCAGCTTGGGCTTCTTTACATGTTGGAGAGGATTCCTGTGCAAGTGCTTACCAATCCTCTGCCTGCAGCATGCTTGCTACTCCCTCACTGGACAAAGCCATTGTGGGCAGGGCCTATGCAAGGGTATGAATGTGGGAGGCATGGATTTTGGGGACCACCAAAGTAAAAGTCTACCACAGTGACTCTCTACTCATCCTTCAGTGGCATCACTTTATCGTGTAATTGCTAATTTATTATTAGACTGAAGTGCCATGGGTTACAGTCTTATTTAGAGCCTAGCATATGCATTGGATGAATGAATGAAGAGAGGAACATGTGGAGTAAAGTACTCTACTCCATGCTGGGAATATAGCTACGAATGAGACAAAGTCCCTGCCCTCATGGAGTTTACAGCTTACATATACGAGCCGGAGGGGGAAACAATAAACAAGTAAGTAAATAAATCAGATACTTTCAGATAATGGTAAATACTATAAAGAAAATAAAACAGCAAAATAAAGAGAAAGAGAATAAATGATATGGTTGTAGAGACAGGTGGATTTTAACAGGAAAATGAGAATACGTAAGCTGTTCAAAGAGCTGGAGACATAGTAGGGGGCTTAAGAGGGGGGAGGAGAATGTCCAGAAAGGAGTAATAAGTATAAAGCCTGGGGAGGGAATGGAGCTTTATATTTTTGAAGGACAGAAGAAGGCCAGGATGACTGGAGATTATTGAACAGGAAAAGAATCGTGTGAGATGAAGTTGGAGAGAGGCCAGATCATTTAGGGCCTTGAAGGACATGGAAAGGAGTTTGGATTTTAGTCCAAGTACAATGAAATGGTCAGGTCTGAGGCCAGGACATGAAATAATCTGATATCCATTTTTAAAAGCTCACTTTGATTGTTGAGCGAAGAATGATCCTCTCTATGCCATTGACCTATTTTATATTTTTAATAGCACCTAACATAATCTGAAATTAATTTGCCCACTTATGTGTTTGTACATTTACCATCTGTCTCTTCCACTGTCACACCAATAAAACGTAATCTCCTAATGTGATTATTTTGCTGATTTTGTTCGCTGCTGCACATCCAAGTGTCTAAAATAGTGCCTGGTACATAATGGGTGCTAAAATTTGTCTATCAGATAAATGAGTGAGTGTATTTGTTCATTTAGATAATTAAGCCTGAGGAGAGCATCTATAGTTTATGAGTGGTGACAAAGCAGGAAATACTGATATTTGGTGGCTCTTTTCTAGTTATACCTGGGGGCAATGATTTCCTGAATACCCCTCTCCACTTCTACATTATATACAGGTGCAATGTGATTATAGTAAACTTGAAGTTCATTTCTGGAGTGCGGGAACATATATACGTGTGTGGTCCCACGTCACTTAAATGTGGTGAAGTGTAGAGAAAGGAGACATTTGAAGCTCAACAAGTGTGAATACAAATTCCTCTTTTGACTCTTGCCAGCTGTATGATTTTGAGTAAATTGTTTTAAAACCAGTGCCACTCTGACCTTGTCACTTCCTTATGAGTGTTTTCTGCGAGGCAGTTACCCTGTTTTGTGCTCAGCAAATAAATGAATCAGGAACTTAGATAAATGTTTCTCTTCCCATCGTGAGAAGGAAAGGGTGATGAGGAAGGTTATAAGCCAATTATAGATATGAGAGGCAGCTATAAGATGCTGCAGTTGTGTTGACACTAGCTAAAATTCCCAACTCCATTCTACCTTTCACACCTGAGCCACTGCACAATACCCACCAGAGCATCCTAGAAAGGGTGACTCAGGCCACAGAACCTGTGGGTTCCTGAAAAGCCCAAACCAGGGATCATTATGACAACAAATACTCATTGAGTGCTTATTCTGTGTCAGGCACTGCTCTTATCAGCCAACACAATTACTCCTCATATGACTCCTACTTTACTATACAGGCGAGGGAATTGAGTTATGGGAGACAAATAACTCACCTTGTGAAACATGGGTGGTGGGGGGCAGAGCTGGGATTTGAACCAAAGCAGTGCAACTCCAAAGCCTAACTCTTAACCATTGTGCTCTCTTTCTTTCGCATGGTATGGGAGGTGGTCTGAAAAACTGGGAAGATGACAAGTCTACAACCCATGTCTGTGGTTTCAACAGTCAGTAGCATCCCTCGTACCCCCACGGTACCCACTGCCGGGCCAGGCTTCTGGCCAAGCACACCAGAGAGACTTATTTCTAGATTATTCCCTGTGTCCCATGGCCCCCATGTGTCCCTAGATTACGGGAAAAGGACATGGTTTCTATGACTAGTATCTGTCTGGGTCCACCCTTCTCAATCCGTCACCTCCTCCAGGACAGCAAGGGCCCCTTCCTAGAACACCTGTGCTGCCATCATATACCAACTTTTAGTCAGTTTCTATCTTATTTCACAGAGTGCCTAGCGCACAGTGCTCAATGCATGCTTGATGAATCAAAAAAAAAAAAAAAAGATAATTTCAGACGATGATGAAGAATCATTACAGAAGTCCTACCTTCTGCAAGTCTGGGAGCTGTGCCAGTTGAAGGAGCTGATGTGGCACCATTGGCACAAACAGAGAACCATTTTAAAGTGCAACTGCAAAATTTAAACATTAAAGCATGAGAAATATTTTTATGACTGCACCTTGCCAAATGGAACTGAAGCAGATTTTGATATAAAAATTAACAGGAAGCAAAAGTGGAATGAATAAAAATAGAAAAGAAATTACCAAGCCTTGAAAGGAAGTACACAAGATGAAAATGGAATGAAATCTACCTTGACTGGAGGAGATCGCATAAAAATGAATAAATGGAGAGTATATTAACACGTAGTACATCTACAATCTGTCTTTATGGAATAACAAAAGATATTTTTATTTTGGTTGTGTTTTTTTTTCCCATTGGCCTTTGAAATAAGAGGTTTAGTTTTATATAGAACTAAGTGTTATGCTTTGCCCTACTGCTTGGGGCACACAGGAGATTGCAATGTGTTTCTCTCTAAATCTCCCTGGATGCAACTATTTTCTTGGATGAAATTTTCTGTGAAGTTGAGGGTGATAACCTGGGGTTGGAGTAAGTGTGTGTGTATGTCTGCGTGTGTTGTTTGGAGATGTGAGCAATGGAACATGTCAGAGTTGAAACCCTTAGAAGTCTGATAGGGCAACTGTAAAACCCAATTAGGAAGTAAAAAACCCAGTCCCTTCTCTGAGGCTCATAGTAGCTTCTCTTGGGCAAATCACCTTATCTCTGGGTCTCAGTTTCACTAATTATAAAATGGAGATGCTAATTCCTACTTTTCCTGTCCTATTTATGAGGACTAAATGAGGTAATGGACATAAAAGTACTTTAAAGAGCCTAAATAAAATACTAATGGAAGGAATTATTGTCCTAATTTTTCTAAGTAATAAAATTATTGCGTGTGCAATTCTAAGATTACAAAAGTTTATTTTGAAGAGTAGAGGAATAGCATTATATATATATATTTATATAGTATCTTATAATTTTAAAAATAGAAATTATCAATCTACATTCACCTACCAGATTCACTAAATAATCATGCAAGATAAACAGCTTTTGGACAGATGGTGAGAAGCTGAATGAATTGCACGAGGTCTTCCAGCTGTTATACGGTAGAACCCGTACTAGAGCCCATATAATCCCACAGCTGGTCCAAATAGCCGCCATGCTGAAGTTGTCACCATTCATCATGGTTGTGTGTGTGTGAAAAAGTGGATTTCTTGTTCCATACTTTTCTCCCCAAGTCTTGCTCTTATAGACACAATACATCTTTTTTTTTTTTGGACATTTGCTGGAGTTTATTCAATCAGTACGTACTATTTTAGACCCCATGCTGGATACTGGGGATAACTGGTCAAGAAGTCATCGTTTTGGTCTTTGGGAAACTTCTGGTCTAGAGGGGAAGACAGACACATAAACAGGTAAGTACATCATGTAATGAATGTTAAGATTGGGGTAAAATGACTTCTGTGGGAGCCCTCAAGAGAGGTGCCTTTGTGGTCCAGTCAGAGGAGGCCTCCAGAAAGAAGTGATGTCTAAGGTGAGACCTCAGGAAGAACAGTAGTTAGGAGAGTCAAGGAGGAAAAAGCATCAGGAGGTAGCCAGAGGTGTAGGCCAGTTGCAGAATATTTCAAGAAATGTTAGTTTCCAATAGTGTGGCAAGTTCTGATCCTGTATCTAGAGGACCATGGGGATAGATGAGTGGATGTTCCTATAGTGACAGACAGGAAGGCTGTCATGGAGGGTCCAGGCAGACAGTAGCCTCCGGCCCAAGAAAGAACTCTCAGATTTAGGATTGTGATAAATTCGACATTCTACAACTCTGGAAATAGATTTCTCACCCTTCCCCTACTCTCCCAGGGCCATTTTGATTATATTTGGAGGTTCACCTGACAAGAATTCCTGGAGAAGTGATTCCAAGTGTGGAGAGAAAGGGGGAGGGATCAAGGATGACCCTTTAGGTCTTTGCTTGAAAACTTGGTCACTGCTATTTCCTGAGTTGGGGGAAGACTGGGGGAAAAACAAGTTTTGGGGGAGTATTTAGCAAATGTTTTCTTTTGGACACGTTAAGCTTGAGATACTTCTTAAAATTTAAGTTGGTCTAGCTCTAGGGAGCAGCCAAATCTTGAGTTATAAATTTAGGAATCATTACTTGCGGATCGTTTTTAACTTTGTAGAGGGACAGTGTGATGTCATTTGGTGAGGGACTGAAGAGTAAAGTGAACCCCAATGTGGCATCTGGGAATAAAATTTCCTTTCTGTTCTTTACCACACTTCCTTATAATGTGCACACATCTAGCCTCCAGGCCCAAGTTTCTCCCTTTTTCTCCTGCTTCTTTAGCTCCTCTCCTCCTCCATCCTCTTCCCTTGTTTGATATCAAAAAAGCCTCAAACATTTGGGGAGAGGAAATTTCCCTGAAAAAGAGGGAAGGTGGAAAGTTAAGGAGGATGGTGGTGGGACTGGTTATTGGAAAACTCTTCTCAACTGTTAAAAGAGGTAAAAAGACAGTACAGAACCAAACAGTGCTAGCATATGTACTTATACATTTTGTATATGGCTATTCATGTACATGAATTGCCTTCGGAATTTTCTTGAAAGCAGGAAATTCCTCTTTGTGTTTCAAGGAAATTTTACTCTAGTGTACACCAGATACTTTAACAAAATATATTTGTTGGATAAATTTCTTCTTCACCAAAAAGGACTAAATTACTTATCTATATGTTTATTTCAATACTTAACAATTCAACAGTAGTAAGGTAAATGTTTACTGGGCTAGTGTATGTGTGTGTGTTTCGAACTTAAGGAGTCATAATCACACTCCTACATCAAGTAAGCGATGATATTTGGGAGTAGAGATTAAACTCCCTTTTCATTTTTTAAGTGTTGGCACCCATTGCTGGTGAGTGCTTGTTTTTCAACCAAGGATAAGATGCTGGAACGAGGCTCTGGCAATCCCCGGTGACTGAACTGAAGAGCAAATATGTGCCTTCCCCCTCAGATATTTTGGCAATTAATTCACTTACATCCAACTTCTAGCAGATGTAGCACTTGAGGGAAATAATAACTCTTCCTTTATGCTTAGATTCTTCCTCTTCTTATAATTAAACCATAAGGAAAATAAAAGAGGAAATGAAATATGCATCATTGCCGTAAGAAAAAAACAGAAATGCAAACAAAATAGTATGGTCTGCTGATTGACAGTCGCTCTGGGAGTCTGCACCTTGGCCAGCTTCCAGCTTATTGGTCCGCTCACTTCCTCATGGCCTCCTCCCTCCTCTTTCAGTCTCTGTGCTTTGGCCA
Organism: Pteropus alecto; assembly: GCF_000325575.1. NCBI lineage: Eukaryota > Metazoa > Chordata > Mammalia > Chiroptera > Pteropodidae > Pteropus > Pteropus alecto. Next base: position 2,435,427 of record NW_006439717.1, read on the forward strand.
TATTTGAGTCCCTCCATTCTTTCCCATCTTCGTCCTGAGGGCTTTTCTATTTCTCTCGTACAACTAGTATTTTCACATTTCTTCAGGACGGTACTGCAAAATAAGATCACGTTTTAAAAAGAAATTCTATATGCTGCTAGCAAAATCACAGATCGACAGGTTGACGACGGCCTAGGCAAATTGATTACTGAAAATTTAGACACGGACAATACAGTAGTAGCCTTTCTTTCAGGAGAAGTATATGCATGTTTTTAATCTTTGGGATTCTTTAGAGACCAGAAGACATAGGTTAGGTTGATATAGGATAGGTTTTACTCACAGATGGGGACCAAGTGCTGCCCCACTGAATGATTGATCTAATGAGCTCTAGAAAAGTCATATTCCCTAAAATATGTCTCCCACTTTCTCTGCCTCAGTGACTAAGATTTCAACTGAGAACAATATTAGTAATGCCTTATGCATTATTGGTGTTATGGATCCTACGGTTGTAAATATGTCATTGAGCTGCACATTTGTCTGGCTCACTGCTGCTTATGAAGTGCCCTCCTATGTGCCATGAGCTGAGCTAAAATGATGTGCACTGTCTTCCCTGGTTCCCTTCCACCCTGTGAAGGGAGCATCATTATACTCATTTAACAGATGAGGCAACTGAGGCTCAGACGGAGCTTGTCCAAGTTGGGCCTCTTACACATGGCAGAGCTAGGAGTTCCGACTCCACATGTGGACCTTGCTTTGCATCCTAAGTCAGGGGCTGACTAGCCATTTGTTGATGACTCCTGCTAAAACACAGGTGTGTGATTGCCAAGAGAGCCCTGGCTTGTTCACCAGACTACTTTATTAGAGAACCAGATCCTGAGAAGATGAGATGGGCTGAGTGGGGAATAGAGGACAACTCTGGCAGGCAGTCAGGGAGAGAGGAGGAAGCGGGCAGTCCCCACTGGGAAGCCCAAATTCATGCCCTGGGTGATCATGAAGTACCCAGCGCCTCCCAGCATGTAGATGAGAAGTGGGGAGGAAAGAACAATGGTGCATTTTTGCCAGAAGCTGGCCCAGATTTTCAAACCGGGTGACAGACACTGTTCAGGTTTCCTCACTATATCGTGGCAAACCACATTCCTTGTACCTTTTATGGCTTTTAGTCCTCAGTCTGATTAGAACACGTGGGGTTGTCATGGCGACCTCAGGGCCTCCTCTGAGCTTGCTGGGAAGAACTCTCTGCCAGTGCGTGGTGTGTGTGAAGGTGGGGAAGGGGGCAACCATGAGGGGCAACACATCAGCTAAGGCCCCCAGCAGAGGAACCAGTTATTGTCTCAAGACTGCCCTGATCTTAATAGACTCACACTTGCATCTCTTAGAGATGCCCAAATGTGGAAGTGGCTCAGAATCCACTCTCTCCATCCTTCTCTCTCCTTCAGGTCTCCAGTGTCGTGATCTCTGATGCTCTCCCCTGTGAATCTGCTAGTGGGACCTTTGGATTAAAGAACAGAGAACAGCTTTGAGCTTTGTCCTGCTCCAAAGTGTATTTGCTCCCTCCCTTCCTCCCTCCCTCCCTTCCTTCCTCCCTTCCTTCCTTCCTTCCTTCCTTCCTTCCTTCCTTCCTTCCTTCCTTCCTTCCCCTTCCTTCTTTCCTTCCTTCCTCTTTCCTTTCTTCCTTCCCTCCCTCTCTCCTTTTATTTTATTTATTATAAGATCTTCTGTGTAAACACTTTTCAAGAATCCTTGCAAAGGAAGATTTTTTTACACTGATCACCACTTTAATATACTCTGATATGTAATAGAATTTAAATCGCAAAAAAGAGATTCTCCATAATTTCTTTATTGCTAAAAGTTTCTCGTTGTTGTGAACTTCATGGTGTCTGTTGTCATACATGCTAGGGCATGACTTTATTACCTGAGTCACATGTAGATTCATCTGTGTGACCAAAGCCTTATCTGCACCAACTGCATGAATGCTATGACCTGCCCTGAGGTTAATGGAGTTGCCATCCTTTCATAGGAATAAACTCTCTCTACCGTCTAGTCCCTTATGTTAAGTAAGGTGCGACTTGTAATTGACCATTTTCCCCATTCATACGTTTAAATTGTTTTTCTGTGCTAAGAATTCTCTGAGGTCCAAAAAGGTAAAGGTTTTGCCTAAAGGATTTTCCACAGCGATCACATTTAAGTGGTTTTCTCTTGGTTTCTACTTTTTGATATTGAGTAAAAACTGAGGCCTTATATGAACTTTCCTACACTCATGACACATATACTTATGTATTCTCATATGCATTTTATGGTGGGATTTTTCCAGCATGATTTTCCATACTTACTGCATATATGAGGTTTCTTTACTCTTCCAGATTTTGATGTTTTCTAGTAGTTGAGTTTTCATATTTAAAAGTCTTATAGATGTATACCCATGTTCATAGCAACATTGTTGACAATAGCCAAAATGTAGAAATAACCAAAATGTCCATTGACGGATGAGTGGATAAGCAACATGTTACCCGAAGAACACATTGTACACCAGCCTCCCCATCCTATTTTTCATCTCTAGCCATGCCTGGCTACATTTTCTCATAAATCTCATCAGCCAGAATGTGCACCAGATAGTAGTGCTAAATGATTCAGATACAATAAGGTCAGCATTATAAAAAGCACCTAACTTTTGTGTCCGGCTTATTTCACTGAGCATAACGTCTTCAAGGTTCATTCATGTTGTAGCACGTGCTAGAACTTCCTTCCTTTTTCAGATTGATAGAGATGGAAAGGAGAATGGTGGTTGCCAGGGGCTGGAGGGAGAGAGGATGGGAAGTTATCGTTTAATGGATAGTTTCAGTTTAGGAAGACGAAATAGTGATAGAGATGGATGGTGGTGATGGTTGCACAACGATATGAATGTACTTAATGCCACTGAACTGCACACTTCAAAATGGTTAAAATGGTAAATTTTATTATGTGTATTTTACCATAATTTTTGAAAAACGGTAAAAAAAAAAAAAAAAAACGTTTTAAAGAGTCCTTCCAGAATGCTTGCTTTCTATCCAATTTCTTGTCTTATGTGCTCGTTCTCTGGTGGAGTTTTCCTCTCTTGATCTCCACTCTGCTGGAAGCAATGCTGGGGGAGGGGCTTTTCCTTTGCTTTCACTTCCACGGTTTTTCCAAGTGGCTCCTATCTTCAAGGGACCCCCTGAAGGTCTTGTACACATCTGTGCTGCATGGACATATTCTGGAACAGGCGGCTCATTCTTGGTCTGTCCTCTGAAACAGCAGACAGAAAATGCTAATGACGTTGAGGCTCAGCTGGTCAGTATCAGGAATCTCTCTCTTCTGAGCTCTGTGGGAAAGCAGGACCCTGGGTTCTTGCGATTCAGAAATCACAGCCTCTTTGAACGTTGGAAACACCAATGAGACCCTGGTCTTGCGATTCTCTGGCATCTCATCTCTGCAGAGGTCCTTCTGGGCAGGATTAAGACACAACCTCTCTTCTCACATCCTCAAACTTTAAGGAATCCCCAGACAATTCATATCGACTGCAGTGACCAGTTCCCGGGAGAGGAGCTAGCTGTGGCCTGGCTGAGAGCATAGCTGCCATGACCGTGAATTCAGACTTTCCCAGCAGCCTGGGAGGATAAGGTGCAGCAACTCACCTGAGTCCTGAAATAACGTGTTGGTGCTGAGGCTGCAGTGAGCCTGGGTACCCTGGAAAGCTCTTTTCCAGGACATTTACATTTTAAGGAGGAATCAAGTTCTAACCGAGGCATTTCAGGCTAGAACCAGCAGGTGGAATTGTATTTCCTCTGGTAGCAGTGCTGCTGAAATAACCTATTCCACCTGCGTGTGTGCCCCAGCTCTGAGTCACAGGTTCAGAGCCAGAACTAATCACAAGTTTGAGCCCCTGGCTTGTCACTAACTAATGGTGAGGCCTTGGTGATGTCATTTAATCTCATGTGTCTTCTGGGGCTCGACCATATCTGCCTGCCTCTTGGGATTGCTAGGAAGATAACATGAGCTATTTTAGAAAAAGAGAGGAAATCCATAATGCTAAATTTTGCAGGGTGTGTGTGCAAGTTGGGTGCATTTTATAATGCTGACCTTATTGTATCTGAATCATTTAGCACTACTATCTGGTGCACATTCTGGCTGATGAGATTTATGAGAAAATGTAGCCAGGCATGGCTAGAGATGAAAAATAGGATGGGGAGGCTGGTGTACAATGTGTTCTTCGGGTACACGGAATTAATTTTATAGAGGCATTTTGGTGACTTCTTACGACAACATTAAAACAACATAAAAGACTCCGAACAACTGTTCATCTCATCGCTGCCAAATGAATATACAGGAGCTGGGAGAGAGATTGGGGGAAACGGTCTCACGAAGGTCCAGTCAGGCTTTGCTGGTCTTCTCCCTGGATAAGATGAATAGCATCCTTGGTGGGCCACAGGCCTGGCTTTAAAACCCTGTGCATGCACAGGAGAAAGAACCAGATGAGAGGAGGTCAGTAACACTTTGTGTTAGTTTCCTATAGCTCCTGTAACAAATAACAACAGTTTTTGTGGCTTAACACAACACAAATTTCTTCTCTTCCAATTCAGGAGATCAGGAGTCCTAAGTCAGTTTTCGCTGGTGTCAACAGGACTAGCTTCTTCCGTAGGCTGTAGGGGAGAATCTGTTTCCTTGCCAGTTTTTCTGGCAGCCTGTATTCCTTGGCTTCCTCCATCTTCAAAGTGCGTCACTCCAATCTCTGTTTCTGTCAAATCATAGGCTTCTCCTTTGATTCTGAGGAACGCGCCTCCCACTTACAAGGACTGTTGTGATGACATTGGACCCATCCAGATAATCTAGAATAATCTCCCCATCTCAAGATCCTTAATTTAACCATACCTATAAAGTCCCTTTGCCATGTAAGGCAACATTCACAGATTCTGGGAATTAGGACTTGGACATTTGGGGATTCTGTTCCATTATTCAGCCTACCACATACGTACCTTTTACTCACTAGCAGAAGAGCAACAGAAAGAGCTGACCGTGAATTAAGAACAAAATGGAATCTCTAAGACATTTTATACTAAGATGGTTTGAAATCAACTCACTGCATTTCAATTTCCCGACGACCAGCTTATCTAGCTTTTAAATTATATTAATATTCAAAAGATTGTCTCTTAATGATTTGAATGTCGTTTTTCTATTCTTCAGTGTTTGGTATTCTTTGTTAATTTCTCAATTGGTATATCAGCCTTAATTTTGAACCTCCAGTAATTAAAAATTCATATTACATTAAGTCAAATTATATTAAAACAGTAAAGGCTTAAGATAAAGACTGAAGTTTTAACTGGAAATTTTCAGAAAGAAACAGCAGATAAGATTATATTTAAATTAAATTTAAAATTTAAATTCAAAAGCATTTGGGAAAAAAAATTACTAGTAGTCCAAACTATCCTATAAGAAATGATAACATTTGAAATTTCTAACAAAAATCGATTAGGATAAAATAAACCAAGGCAGCAAAAAGGAAGTGAGGGTGCTCAAGCGATTGTATTACAATGATTTCTTATGACTAATGCCTCAAGTTTGATATTCATTGACTGTAAATACAAAATTGTTGTGAAAAGATTTTGTTTTAATGGTTTACAAAAATCCTCCAATGCTAAAGAGACTGGTAAAGTGAGAAATGAACTGGAAGGTACAGGAACAACCATATCACATGGTAAATTTGAACTGTTCAATTGTTAGAAAAGTTGGGTTGATAAAGGACTTGAGAAATGGGCAGAACAATTACAAACAATGCTAAAATGTTGGCAAAACCAAAAAGGCATGAAAGAAATCAATATAAACTGAAAAATTCTTGTGGGAAGAAAGCACTGACATTTTGGTGATGAAATGATTTCTGGATGGATTTTTAATGCAGTTTAAAAAAATTTAAAGATTTCTTTAAATGCTGCTATGAAGACAAATAAAACCTCGTTAATGAAAGCTGTAGAAATCCTCCCAAGCTACTGAAACTGTTCCATTGGAGACAAATTACTAAAGGGTTATAAATAACTAAGAGAAAAACTTTTTTTTTTTTGGTAAATTAGTAAATTTGGTGAATTGATGATTTTACAAATTGTTTTTGATCAACAGAACTTTCAGTGATCTGAGCTTCAGTACCCTGCCCTGCCTCCCTTGACGAGTGGGGTTTCTGGTGGGGATACCAGGCTGCTTAGTAAAACTCGCAGGGGGAGGCCAGGACTGCGCTGGTTGCTTTCCGCCCATCACTTGGGTCCTGTGAGTTGCCCGGGGGCTTTCCCACCGCAGGGAGCCGTCCTTTCCTACCAGCACCCTCTCCTTCTCTTGTACCCTGACCCTCTCTTACATTTCATTGCACTTGTGATTTTATATTTTCTGTCTTTCAGCCAGACCTTAAGGCTCTCAGAAATGGCAATGCCTCATCCAACTTTTTCTCTCCAGCCCCAAACCTGGTGCCTGGCACAATATGAGTGCTTAAAGAGTGACTATTGAATGAATAGACAAATATGGCAAAGACTTAAAAAAAAAAAAAGAATGTGTTATTTCTCCAGGAGTCAACTCTCAACATCTTCCACTGGGGTTCCAGGTCCCCCTCGATTGTGGCAAATATCGCCTCTGTTTCCCCTTCCACATCCTCCTCATTAAAGCACAGCAGCTTTTTCCTCATCTGTGCAACCCCAGGCCCAGCAGCAGTGGATCTCAATACAGGTTAGTCTAAGCAATTATTTATGACCTGAAGCCAGCCCCTAAAGATCAGAGGGAAATTCTATGTGTGTGGTATTTCCAATGTGACATTCTGAACTTTTTTTAGTGTAAAGACCTTCAAAGGTGACTTCTTTCCAATCATCTTAGCTTATTATCTATCTTTTGGCTGAGAAGCAACCTATTTATTCATCAGCTTCTTCAGTGCCTACTTCGTGCAATGCTTCTAAGCAATAAGATACAGTTGTGAACAAAGTGGACAATATTTTGGTAATTTTTAAATTTCTAATTATTTTCTTTCTAAAAGTAATATTATTGAAATAATAATATTTTACTACGTTTTTTACTCCTATTGTCTTTGTAACATGAGTGGGATTTTCCAGACTATCTTTCATATTTATTGCTGAAATAAACACATAAAATTTTTAAAATCGCTCAGTTCATCCACAAATATTTGGAAATTTATTATTGCGTCACATGTTTTCTTATTTCTTTTTTCACGGAAACAAATTATTTATTAACCATAAAGATGTTGCTCTCTCTTCCCTTTTGCACTTTTTAATTTAATATTTGAAAACCTTGTATTAGTTCTTATAGTGATGAAGGGGCATGATTTTGTCATAATAGTCTTAAAAAGCTACTGATGTAAAATTTGAGTTGGATGAATCAAGGTGATGATTTCAGGTTTCTATAAATATTTTCTGAACATTTTCCCAAAGGCCTTTTCCATAAATCCTTCCTCATGTTCCTATAAAAGGTTATGTATGGATCCATTATGGCACGTCACACACAGCTCTTTTATTATTTATGTGTCTCCCTTCTTCACTAGACTCAAGGTCTCACCCACATTTGTATCCCTATGCCTAGTGCATGAAACATGCTCAATCAATGTCACTACTGTGACAGGAGGAAGTCAAGGTGGCATTTTCATCTCTTTTTCTTAATAATAATATCAACAGCTAATGTTTAGTGGCAACATTCTATGTGCCAGACATTCAGTTAGCCTCACTTCATGCGTTATTTCATTTAATCCTCATTGCAACTCTCTCTGTAGTGTAATTCTTATTATCTCCCCTTTACCAGGAAGGAAACTATCGAAGAGTTAGAGAGGTTAATAAGCTTTCTCAAGGTTACACAGCAATTATGACTGAATGGAATACGAACCCACTTTTGACTAACCCGGAAGCTCATTTTTAACATTATGCTATACTACTAAGGCATGTTAGTTCACCATAACTTGAAACTGTTTTAAAAGGCTTCCTGTCTACTAGTATTCTTCACACAGTTGGTTCTCAACTTATGATGGTTCAACTTAGGATTTTTTGACTTCATGATGGAGGGCTTTCAGCTGTATACCCACGCAACCATTCTGTTTTTCACTTTTAGTACAGTATTCAATAAATACATGAGATATTTAACACATTTTAGGCTGTGTTATGGGTTGACTTGTGTGTCCGCTCCCCCCGCCTCCCGCCGGCAAATTCATATGTTGAAGTCCTAACCTTAGGACCTCAGATATGACCTTATTTGGAGACAGAGTTTCTACAGAGGTCATCAAGTTCAAATGAGGTCGGTAGGGTATGTCTTAATCCGATATGACTGGTGGCTGACAAAAACGAGAAATTCAAACACAGACATACACACAAAAGGAAGACAATGTGAAGAGATGTAGAAAGACAGCCAGGTGCAAGCCAAGGAGAGAGGCCTGGAACAGATGCTCCTTCACAGCCCTCAGAAGGAATAAATGCTGCCTTGTTTTCAGACTGCTAGCCTCTAGAACTGAGAGGCAATATATTTTTTTTTGTTTGGTTAAGGCATCTAGTCTGTGATACTCAGTTACTGTAGCCCTAGCAAACAGGTGAGACAACTCTTTATTGCGAGGGGGCCGTCCTGTGCGTTGTTAGATGTTTAATAGCACACTTGACCTCCACATACTGCAGGCAGTAGTACCACTTTATCCTAGCTGTGACAACCTAAAATATCTCCAAACATTGCCAAATATCCCTGAGGGCCAGCCAGACTAGACTCTGTGGCCTCGTGGCAGATGTTGGTCTCAGACATTAGAGGCACCTCCACCGCCAATTTCGCGGCACTCTGCAGGCCCTGGGGATTTCCCAAGCAGAGCAACAGACTTAACTTGGAACATTTAACTTCGTCTGAACAAGGATTGCTCAGAAATCATGCTATGTAATGGAAAAAAACTTCTAATCAACTGGAAAGCTAGATAAGATAGAAAATCCTTCAGTCATACTCAGGGAAAACTTGTGGGATTTCATTTTTTTTTAATTTGGATAGTGCTTCGTCAGAAGACACTGGAATTTGTTGATGTCTTGCTAGTCTTGTTATTCTACAGGAGCAATGAAAGAACGAAAGAATGAAAATGATGCTTCTCTGCTATATGAAGATACAAACAAGTCACTGCATCAGCATGAAAGCAATGGGAGAGGTATCAAAGGAGATGGTGGAGAAATATGCACATATTTTAATAAACTAGTACAAAGGTTTGGATTATGTTACTATTTATTTACATATGAGAAGTTAGCTGTAATGAATAGAACAGGACAGAAACAAACAGCAGCAGGCATATTATTGATGTGATTAAATCCTTTTCATAGCCTTTAATTTCAGAGGAATTCAAAAAGGTCACATCTTCAGAGCTGCCATAATTATATTTTTCTCACAGCATGAACTCTTCTGAATGGCAATACAGGAAGCTACCTTCAGGTGATGAATTTTTCCAACAGGTCAAGGCATCACTTTGAACAATGGAAAATGCTTTCTCTTTTGCTAATAGTTTAAGCATGTTGACAAAGTCTAAATTATAAATCTGTAAGAGGTTCTTTCAAGTAGGGCCATCTATAAATTTAATTAACTTCAAGATTTATCTGATAATACTGGTCCATAATCAATCAGGCATTGTTTGTTTTTTCTTGTTTTTTTCTTTTTCCCCTTCATATTTTAAATGTTTTTGCTGTTTTCTCTCCTCATGCACACATATGCATACACTAATATTTCTCTATATCTATGTCTTTGTTTTATCATAAATTAGGACTGGAAGTAGCTAGAAAAATAAACTTTCTAATCCCCTCCATCTCTTTGACTTGAGAGTTCCTGGATGTGGCCTTGGTGACCCCCAGCTTATCACCCCCATCACTTTTCCACTTGTAAGGATCACAGGAACAGGAAATAGAAAACGCAATTCAGTTTTAGCTTGTCTATATCCTGGCTGAGTTACTGAGCTCCTACTTCTTCACCTCTGAAATAGATGCACTGATGCCTGTCTGCCCACTTCAAAATAGTGTGAGAATCAGACAGGACGATACATATGAAAGTGGTTTGTAAGCTGTCAAGTGCATCAACATGGAAGACATGGAAGACATTACTTTCATTGTTATGTCCCAATGAATAAGGAGGTCAAGGCTCCATGAAAATTTAGAGTCGGGGGTGGGCGGGGATTACTGACTGAAGTTTCCTAGGAATCAATGGAGTTCTGGGAGGAAACAGGACACTTTAGAGGCAAGTCTCTTTGGGTCATCAGGATAGGATTTAGTATTTTGAAGTAGAAATTTACAATCATACACTTTCGAAAAAGTGCTTTTCAAAGCTTTGTAATTTAGGTACACACCGAGATTACCTGATTTTTGTTTCTCAGGGAGAAATGGCTTTACAGTGTGATACAAAAGATGCCTAAATTCTCAGATGGGTGTTTTGTAGGCAACACACTTTCTTAAGAAGGTCTTGAAAAGTAATAGACATTTTCTAGGCAGAAAGGAGAGGAAAAGAGCTTTGTAGAGAAACCAGACAACCAAACCAAAGACAAGGAAGAAAGCTACAGCAATGGAAGCGCCAGGCTGGGGGACTTGGTGGGGCTGGGAGGATGGGTGCTCATGCGGGAACAGCTGCGGGCCTGTCTTTCACGTCTCCCCAGGCCTCACTAATCCCACCCAGCGTTTCCAGGTGGGCCAGTTTGCCCTCTCCAACCTAGCTCCTGCTCTGGGGAGGAACGCAACTGCTGTTGGGCCCTCACTGTTTATCTAGCATTCTCCCTGTGGGCTGCGCAAGGTTAAGTGCTCTATTTTTGCCCATTTTACGACAGAAGAGAGTGAAACTCAAGAGACATGGAAGGCAAGTTCTCTGTTCTCTAAAAGATATTTGCACACCCATGTTGATAGCAGTGTTATTTACAATAGCTGAAAGGTGGAGGTAGCCCAAGCGCCCATCAGCAAATGCATGGATGAACAAAATGTGGTCCATATGTACAATGGAATATTACTGAGGCATAGAAAAGGAAGGAAATTCTGACTTTCGAGAACATGGATGAATCTTGAGGACATTATGCTAAGTAAAACAAACCAGTTGCCAGGGATTGGGGGGAGGGGGAATGGGGAGTTGCCATTTAGTGGGAATAGAGTTTCAGTTTTGCAAGATAAAAAAGTTCTGGAGATTGGTTGTATAATAATGTGAATATACTTCACACTACCGAACTTTTCACTTAAAAGTGGTAAAGAATAAATTTTATGTTAGTTGTATTTTGCCACAATTAAAAATTAAAAACAAAAAGATGTAAATACACCAGTATAAAATTGCATAGCGAGAGGTAAAATTATTTAAATGCCATTTCTGACTCAAAGTCTGCAAAGCTCTGCAGCTCTACAGAGAAGTGGAAGAAGTAAAAAACAAAAAAACAAAAAAATAACAATAAAAGGGGAGTGTAGTGACCCCACCCTCTTTTCTTCCTCTTTATCTTCAGCATGAAGTTCAGTACCTGGTGACTTTTAGAATAAAACTCCTTTCTAAGGGGCGGGATTATAAAATATTTCTTTTTCTTCTCTTTAGTGTTAGTCTTTATTTTCTTAAGTTTCTTTATTGACTACGAATTACCTTTATAAGTGGAGAAGGAAAGTGCTGATTCTCTACTAAAACAAAACATGGTACACAAGCCGTTGAGATGTTTGGGTTCTCATAGCTGAACGTTCTGCAAGGGTGAGTAGCTTCCTGTGTGTCACCAGCCAACCCCAGGCAGGATCTGGCCTCATCACATGGCTGCTCTGTTCTAGGAAGAAAAAGAGACCCAGAGATGGCAAATGACTTTCCCCAAGTTCCAAACCAGTCACCATTAAGTCAGGACTAGAAATCAGGTCTTGTAACCTCCACTGCAGTGCCCTTTGCCCAACTTCACTATTTCCCTGAGTCAGAGGAGCTTGATGTACAGCTGAGGTCATGTTTACATGCAGCTCTGCTTCATTTACACCAGGGTTTCTCATCCTCAGCCCTGCGGATGTTTTGGGCCAGATTATTCTTCGTGGAAAATGGCTGTCCTGTGTATTGCAGGATGCTTAGCAGCATCCCTGTCCTCTCTTCAGTAGCACTCCAGACCCCACCCTTCTTCCTGTTGTGACAACCAAAAATGTCTCCAGACATTGCACATGTCCTGTGAGTGGCACAATCATCCCCAGCTGAGATCACCGTTTTACTCTTGGTGCAGAATTCAGAAAATCAGCAGACTTTTCTTTCAGACTTTTGTCTCACCTGTTCACAGTTAAACAGAGTCTGAGAAGTTTATGTTAAAAAAAAATCCTTCTAAAAAAATCTCTGGCCTGATCCTTGGCCCTCGCTGCAGCCCAGCCTCGTTAATACTATGTCGCTGCTAAAAGAAATCCCAAGTGGTTAGACTGAGAGGTTGCAGCAGTGTTTTTGCCAGTTTGACTGATACCCATATCCAGTCTCATCCTTAGCTAAGCGTCTCTGTGACTCAATTACTTGTCTGATGCCTACGCCCTTGTCCTGTTTCCTTCCTGCCATGCAGCAGACCTTGCCCATTTTGCTCTGCCCACCTCAGAGCCATGTGTTCCCCTGATCTCATCTGGATGACTCTGATGTCAGGAGTGGAGAGGGCCGCCCACCAGGGGTAGCTGTGCTGGGGAACAGAGCCAGCACTTGCATTAGAAAACCTGGGTTTGACTCCTAGCCTCTCAGTTTCCTCATATGAAGCATCCTACCTTGTAAGATTGTTGTGAGAACAGAACGAGATGATATATGTAAAGGGCTTAGTGCCATATCTGGTCAAGTCATCTTTATAGTTGTCATCACAGTCATTATGACTTCAAAGAAGCCACTTAACTACTTTCAGGGCCTTAACATACTTGTCTGAAAAAGAAAGGGGTCAGGTTTGACTGACTTTGAAGGTTTTCTTCAGTGTTAGTTTTTAAAAATTATTTGTTTTTTTATAACCAAATATGTAAAATAGAACAGTTACAACTCCCTACAAGGTTGTGGTACAAATGACTTATTACGGGAAATCCTTGGAAACTGTAAATGATGTCAACATGTGGTGGGTTTGGCCAAGTAAGTGGAAAGGTTGTAAGCAGGTGGTCTGACACAAGGCTGTGGGGTGCTGGGCTCTAGGGCTCACACTGCATTGGGGCTGCTCAGGCCACCTGTGAACAGACCCCCATCTGCCATTTTTTCTGTGGGTTTATGTAAGATGGCAGCCTCTTGGAAACCTCCATAGAAGTGGGGAATCAAAATTAACTGCCATAACAGGAAGAAACCGAGAGGGCATGTCGTTCTTCTACAAAGAGACCAGTTTTTCCACTCTCAGAGGGCTCAGGCAGCTAAAGTGGAGATGATAACTCTTGTAGGTGATAGGAAGGTTGCCCTAAAACTCTGAGAGGCCAGATTCTCAGCATGCGAATGCAGAGACCTGAGAAAAGCAGAGATGAATCCTAACAGCTCTGATGAATCCTTAGAGAGAGTGCTGCTCCGATACAGAAGCTTCTGGCTCTAATGCCTATCGACCAGATGGTACCCAGCAAGTCCTTCACCTTCTAACAGTATTACTAGTAATGGTCATGGTGATGGTGGTGATAGACTCCACCAGCTGCTCTTTTAAGGGCTTTACATATATTACCATTTGAATCCTGACAATAGTATTTAGGTATTATCACTCCCAGTTTATGGAACACAATGCCAAAGCCCAGAGAGGTTAAACAATGGGCTTCAATTTTCCAGTAGAGACCAGTGGGCTTATTCTGAAGTCTTACGTGGGATTTGCATAAAAAAGTTGTTGCCATCTCTCATATGACACTGACCTTGTGTGGAATTGCCAGCTGTGCTGGAAAAGCTTCCTCTTCTTCCAATCAATCTCCTTTGTGGACTTGTGCTTTCATTATTTAAAACTGCATTTATTTATATTGCTAAAATATAGCAATATAAACATACCTCTCCATTCTGGCAGAGGTAGTATGTTTAGCTATGATCAATCCATTTTCATTAAATCTTTAGTAATTTAGAAGGATGCACAAGCCATTTGAAGCAGGCATCATAGACCTAGGCATCTAAATAGGCTCTACTTTCTAGTTTTTGTCATCTGAGGCCAAACAGTCCCCTTCTCTCCATCTTTATTTCCTTTTTTATATGTAAGTGGGAATAAAAGATTTCTTCATAGGGCGGTTATGAAGGGCCATTGATATGATGGAACTAAAAGTTCTTTGTAAAGAGTAAACTATCATCAAGACAAGATATTCTTTGTTTTTTGGGGAAAAAGACTTCTTTTTTCTTATCACCAAACCAATACTAGTTCACATCATTATTATTCATTCATGAAAATAAGAAAAAAATACACATCATAATCTCTTCATGCAGAAATAGCAGTTAATAATTTAGTGTATATCTTTTCAGATCTTTTATTGAACTAAAAGGTACCCTTGTTACAACAATTATAATTCTGTAAAAACATGTGCTGATGATGTAATGTTAGGAGAGAATTTGAAAGCAGTAGGTTAATGGGGGTGGGGGTTTGGGGAGGGAGGAAGCTGAAGGAAAACAGTGGATGTATCTATTCAGAAGCCCCCAGACTGGCATCTAGTTGGGTAGTTATTCAGTGAAAGTAGGAAGACAGTAAAAATGGAAACCACTGTGAATATTTTATTAAAGTAAAACATAAATACACTTTCATTTGGCAATATTTTGAAGAGACATAGCCCGTTCTCAAAGTATGTGACAGCTGATTGGAGTTCTGCATGGAGTTTTAAAAATAAAAGTTGACTTGAGGTCAATAGTTTCCAGGCCCAACATCTTAAAAGTGGAGAGAGAACTCAAAGACAGGAAATAATCTGAGTTCAGACTCTTCAAAATTTCCCAGTTTTTTACATTTGTCTTGCCCATAACAAACTCTAAGTTTTTTTTTTTTTTAAAGCTACTTTCCTTTTACTATTTATTAAAGGCATTCAATTTGGATTTTACATAACAATAATTCTTTTCCTCATTCATCTTTCATTGGTTTACATAATTATAAAAACAAGTACAACTGGAGAGAACCGTTTGTGGACAAACATATCTGTCTTTTGATAAACCTAAACTGGGAGCAGAAGTGCCCCAGCGACCCTGAGTCCTACTTCCTGGACACAAGCCTTTGCTCTGTCATTAGATAGTATGAGAGCAAGGTGAGCATCAGTCAGTCTGGTTTTGAAGATTTCCACTAGACCGTAAATACAGAAAAAGCAATTGTGTCCATGGGTCAGTCTGGTTTTGATTTCCAATAGACCGTAAATACAGAAAAAGCAATTGTGTCCATGAAGACGCTTTTGCAGCAAGTAACAGAAAGTAACTCTGACTCAGGCTGCCTTCTAAAAGAATAAGATGATCTCAAATAACAGAAAGTTTAGAAATAAGATGAGTTTCAAGGCTGGCTGAGTCAAGGACTTAACAAGGTCATCGGGGGCCCAGGTTTTTCCATCTCTCCACACGACTATCTGTGCAGTCAGCTTCATCTCGCCACTGTGGCCAACGGCTGGAACAACAGGTTTCCTTTTTTCTTGTCAAGTGGGAGAAGAGAAGCAACAGGAGTCCATCCATGACATCAGGCCCTTTTCTTCCATCTGATTGGTCCCCTGCCCACCTTGGCCTAATTAATAACTATCGTCAGAGGAATGGCATGTGTTGATGGGTTTAAATATCAGCGTCCATTCCTGCAGGTGGAGATGAGTTCAGTTTCCCATTCCCGTGAATCTCATAAACTGAGCGAACACCTGAACAAAACTGAATTCGACCCTGGAAAAGGGAGAGAGGAAAGGCTGCTGGGAGAGGTGCAGTGTGACTCCTACAATTAACTTTAAAAAAAACAGCGTAGCCTCAGGCCGGCTGTGTTCCCTCAGATGCCAGGAACATACATCCCTGAAGCATCTTGGTTCCTACCATGGTATCATCCACTGTTAGCTAATCTGAGCAGCTAATAATGACAAAAGTAAAGTGTCTCACTTAAATTCATCATCACAAACATAAATGGCCTCTCCACAGTGCCCTCGACCTGCCGACATATCCCTTGGTCTCCACTGTCCTGCTCTACAAGGAAGCACCTCACAGTTGCTCTGCCTGTGAAGCTCCACCGCTTGCATCCTCTTCTCATACTCTAGCTGACACCTTCCTCTTAGACTTCACTTAGAAAACAGAAGCTGCCAGATGGTTCTGTTATCAATTCCAGCATCTGGTCTGCCTCTGCCATGCGCTTCGCCTTCCTTGTGCTCGCAGTAGATGACCTGGCTCCTCTCTCAGGCCAACCCTCACCCTCTACTTGTGCCCGGGTCCCACCCTCATCCACCTTCTCAGGATGTCGCTCTGGCACCCAGCCCCTCTCTCCCCAACTCCATCACTACACCAAGGTGCCAAACTCTTGCATCTTAAAAGCAAGTAAAGGAACCTCTTCCTCGACCTTCTCCCTCTTGCTATGGCCTCATTTTTCTACAATGAAACATCTTTAAAGTATTGTCTAGAGTCACTCCACTCACTGAGTCTCCACTTCTCAGTCCTCATCCTCTCACTTGACTGTACTTGAGCTTTTTAACGCCACCATGCCGCTGAAATGGTTCTAAGCAAAGTTATAATGTCCTCCCTTTTGTCAGATTCAGTCACTTGCAGCATTTGCCTGACTTGACCCCTCAGCACTTTCTTCAACCTCTCAAGTCGTTCTTCTCTCAGCCTCTATAGCATTCCCTCTCTTGGGAGGACTGACTTTCTGGGTGGATTTCCAGCCTAACTCACTGGCTGCTTCTCATTCTCCTCCCTTTGTGCACTTCTGAGCTTGATTTGGGGCCTTATTCGTTTCTCCTGCCTTCCTCGCCTCTCCTCTTCCCGTCTTCTGTTCTCTCTTCTTACCGCTCTGTGAGTCGTTCTCTCAGCCTCTATAGCATTCCCTCTCTTGGGAGGACTGACTTTCTGGGTGGATTTCCAGCCTAACTCACTGGCTGCTTCTCATTCTCCTCCCTTTGTGCACTTCTGAGCTTGATTTGGGGCCTTATTCGTTTCTCCTGCCTTCCTCGCCTCTCCTCTTCCCGTCTTCTGTTCTCTCTTCTTACCGCTCTGTCCTCCTTCCACACTCATTTGTCTCTGTTTATCTGTTCTACACCCCTATTTCAACGTCATTCATTTGTAGGTAATCAGCGTATTTAGAGTTCCAACCCAGATGTAACGGTCAAGCTTCAGGCCTGTGGAGCCCGCTGGCTGCTGTGCTCTCTGCGTGGGTGTCCAGTAGCATCTTTAACTTAGTATGCCCTAAACTGAACTTTTGGTCCTGCCCCACCCTCTGTCCCTCACACATGTCTCTCTTTTAGTCTTTACCATTTTGGTGAGGGATGCCACAGTCTACACAGCTGCTAGTCTAATTTAGGGATCATTCTTGATTCCTCTTGTCCCAAGCTATACTCTCCGTATACTCCATCAGCAAGTTCTGTCATCTCTTCCCCTAGACAGCCGAAATCTATTCACTTTCCTCCAGCTTCAGCTCTGAGCTGTAATCATCTCATTGAACCACGGCGATAACCTGATATCGCTTCTATTCTTGCCTTCTGCGCAGAGGCCAGAGTCATCTTCTAAAAACATAGAATCAGATTATTTCACTCTTTCATGTAAAACCCTTCAGTGGTTTCCTCTTGTGGGCAGAACAAAATCTAGATATCTTATCATGACCTAAGAGGCCTTAGTGGATCCGATGGTGACCCCTCTCTGATCTTATCTGGTGAAACTGGGCTCTAGGCACCCGGACTCTCTTCCTG
>NW_006439717.1:2453188-2470075 GCF_000325575.1 Pteropus alecto
GGCCTTTCAGCTTGCTCTGCTCCCTGAGTTTTTCATGACTGAACCTTTCCTGTCATTCAGGTCTTTGTTTAAAGATCACTTTAAAGATCACCATCTTGGTCTTCCCTGACTGCAAAGTCAAAGTTAGCCCCTTGCTCTCCATCACTCTGTACCCTTCGCCTTGCTCTACTTTTGTTCCAGAACTTATCACTATTTGAATTCTTTTTTCACTTATTTATTTGTTGTCTTTCTCTTTCCTGTTCATACTGGACTATAACCACCAGGGAACAGGACACTTTGTCTTATTTACTATGGTGGCCTCAGCAAATAATAATAGTTTAATGTATGAGTAACTCCATTTGTCCAACTTATATCCTACTTTCCAAAAGGAATAGCCTCCTGGAAACGGTCAGCAAAGGTTGCGGGATAAGTAGACTACTCTTCTTTCGGTTAACATTTAACTTATTTAGTAAATATTTATTGCCAGGTTGTGCGCAATGCGCTGGGGGAACCCAGGTGAAGAAAACCTAGAACGTGACTTCAAGAGCTCACAGATTCCGATGGTGGCAGATTAAGTATTAGGACAGTTACAGAGCTGCAGTTTGATGAATACAATGAGAAGGGGAAGCACGGGATGATACTGAAACTCAAGGAGGAACACCTAATCCGGAAAGTTGAGATCAAGGAAGGTTTCCTGGAAGAAGTAATGCCTAAGGTATCCTGAGTCTTAAGGATAAGTAAGGGTCAGCCAGGTGAAGAAGGGATGGTAGGTGCGAACAAACACTTTCACGGAGGAAACCTCAGAATCACAGAAGCCTTGGGAAACCATGGCTTGCCACAACAACCACAATAGCTAACATTCATTAAAAGCTCACTGTGCTCGCTATGTGCTAGGCACTGAGTTAAGCACATCTCATATATTGTCTCATTTAATCCCCATGGCAACCATGGGAGGTAGGTTCTATCACTAGCCTCATGTTACTGATGGGAACTGTTATGTCACTTTCCTGAGGGCACACGGAGAGTAAGTGGTGGAGTCAGCATGGAAGCCCATGGAAGCAAATTACAAATGCTCTGAAATTCAAGCCCTGGATATCTTGTGATGTTTCTTAATTTCTCTTTCTGGTTCCTAGTTTCCTTACTGTTACAATAGGTCTGATAATAGTGGCCTTACCACATGGAGTTTGTGAAGATTCAACGAGATAATTCATATAAAAGTGCCTAGTGCCGAATCCAGCTTAGTCTCTGCTCAGTAAATATGAGCTATTACTATTATTATTGATTTTATTTTTGCAATGTTGATAGTGAATAGCTACTATTTAAACCTGGAGATGTTTTCCCTGAGGTAGAAACAGGACTTGACAATTCCTAGAGATTGTGACTCTCTTTCATTATGATCGATGACTAGTTTATGATTAGTTTACTCATTTATAATATGTTTTGAATGTCTAACTTTGGTAATTTTTTTTGGTATTTGCTTATAACTTTTTAGATACAGATTTACAGGTGAAAATCTAAAATCGATATTTGCTTTGAAGGATTAATGTTTTAAATCTTTGTTTTTTATCATAAAGTAATACATGCACAAGTTAAAAAATTCTAACAATATGGATGGGTATAAAGAATGGTTATAACACGAAATGTAAAAGCCTGCTTCTTCACCTACACCCTCACGTATAATGGACTTATAGCTGAACGTAATCATAACTCTTCTTTTTTTCCAGAAATTTGTATGTATATACATACATGTATACAAATATATGTGAAATGTGACCTTTGGAATTTTCACATATGATAATACTGTATTCTACCTTATGTTTTTCACCTAAAATAATTTAGTTTGGATAATTTTTATATCAGTACAGATACATGTATTTATTCTTCTGAACAGTTATGCAGTATTCCATTTTATAGAAGCAGTCTAGCTTTTTTAGTCCTTTCTTGATGGACATTTAAATTTCTGTCCCTGTACAGTATATATTCATCTCCCTGTACAAGTGTTTCTATGGGAAAACATCCTAGAAGAGAAATTGTTGAGCTGGAGAGAATGTGCTTTTTAAATTTTAATTGTTATTGCCAAATTGCTTTTCAAAGAGGTAGCAGCAATTCACATTCCATTAGCAATATGTGAGAGTTCATGCCTTCCATATCCTTGAGTATGAGCAAAATTTTATTTCTGCAAATACGTTAAGTGCAAATCTCTTTTGTTTAACTTACATGTCTTTGATTATTTAAAAAGCTGAAAAAAATCTTTTCCTGTTTATTGTCTATCTGCCTGTTTTTGTGTGTGTGTTTTTTTTTTTGTTGTTGCTGCAAACTATATACCTTTATTTGGCTTATTTTTCCATTGAATTATTTTTCTTTTCTTGCTGATTTTTTAGATATCTTTGTATGTTAAAGAAATGAACTCCCTTCCTGTTATATAAATTGCAAACATTTTTTTTTTTACCCTGTGGTTTATCTCTTGACTTTGCATATGGTATTTTCTGTCTTGCAGAACTTTTAATTTTCGTGTAAGTAAATTTGTCAATCTTGTCCTATATGTCTCTTGATCTTTCCCAGTTTAAAATTATAAAAATTTATCAGCGATTTTTCATGTTTTACGTTTAAATTATTGATCCACCTAGAAATTATTTGGGCATAGAAAGTGAGACACTTTAACAAGATTTTTCCCCAATGGCTTGTTTGTTATAACAACTTTTCTGAATTTTTATATTCTCCCATTGACATAAAATACCATTTTATTTATATTCAAAATTTTCAAATGTACTTTGGTCTATTTATGGGATATCCATTCTCCATTAATATCTTTGTTATTTCCTGTACTTTCTCTGTGATGCCTATCTGTATTAACTGTAATTTTTCTACCTATAAGATGTCTCAATGTTGGTAAAATTCGTTCTTCCTCATTATTCTGTGTTTAGTTGTACTGGCTATTCTCACTCCTTTATAATTCCACATGAGCTTTATGTCATTTTGGCAGAGTCTCCAAAAAAATCCTAAATGGTGTTTTAATTGGAATTATAGTTACTTCAGGGAAAGAAAGCTATATTGTTTCATTTATTCCTATCTTCTTTTATATTTCTGTATCAATTAGGATAAGATTGACTATGCAGCAAGAAAAATTAAATCTCTGTCTGTGGATTAATTGAACACAATTTGTTTCTCACTCATACAAATTCCAGTGCAGGCCAGTCACTCCCCAGGATAAGGGTCTGCCCGGCAGCAACTCCACTATTTTGATCTTATAGCTTTGCTCTCTCAACATGAGGCCTCGGTGAGCTGTGGTAGAGACATTTACTGCTCAGCAATTATCCATATGCTCCCTGAATTTCCAGCACCCTTGTAGGTAGGTGGAGCTGTAAGACAAATTCTGGCCAATGTGCTTTGAGATGAAGTGATGTGTCTCACTTCTGGATTAAAGCTTAGAAAAGTGATGTGAATTTTCCTTGTGAGCTCTTCCCCTGTTGGCTAAATTTATCAGCTGACATGACAGAGACAAAGACTGACACCGCCTCAATAACTGAGTCACCTAATAGAAGGCAGAGACTCACCTGACTCCTTTTGGAGCTGGCATGCATGTGAAATAACCTTTATTGCGTTAAGGCCACTGAGATTCTCAGGGTAAATTGTTATTGCAATGTAAAAAAAAAACAGCCAACCAAACAAACAAACAAAAACTAATCCTGACCAATACAAAAATTGGTACCAAAAGTGATATGCTGGGGGAAAACAAATAAACAAACAAACAAACAAAAAAACAAACAAAAAACAAAACAAAACTTAAAATACTGGCTTAGCAATCAGGCAGTAGCGATGAGAAAACTGATATCAGAGGCTGGAAAGAAAGCAAAACATTGGTTATAGTTGTTGCCATGATGCCCTTGAAGGCAGATCATTTACCCTTGAACTTGTAGTTCAGAGAAAAGATGTTAGAAAACAGAACCTTAGTATTCTATGTGGTTGCTACTGGTCCTATTAGGCAAAGTACTGAGAGAGAGGGACAGAGAGAAGTGGAGAGTTTGGGAGCAAGAAAGCAAAGGAATAAAGCTCACGTAAGAAGCCTCTCAAAGAGAATACTGAATGTGGTTACTTGCTCATGGAAATGTCTGGAAGCAGATAGATGGGGTTTACTATATTTTTGAGAGAGTTGTGAAGCAGTGCCGAAGAAACCATGAGCCTGGTCTAAAAAGCTTGAGGCCCCAACCTCAGTTTCAGGCAGGAAGTAGGCTAGAAAATCTGTGTAACCCTATGGAGAGGTAACAGCCTCATACAAACTTCAAATGTGACTGAGCAAGGTACTAGAGCAGGAAGGACTTCACAGAAAGGTGGTGCCAAGGAGCTCTGAGAATTGCCCAACTCCCTGGGAATGGGCCCTGAAGCTGTGTTTGTTCCCACAGCTCTGCCACCTGTCAGAGTTGTCTGAGCCAGCATAGGGCAGTTGTCTTAAATTCGACTAACTAGGTTATATCATATTTGAGACTGGGACTGAGATACTCTTGTTAATCTGAGATGTTTTCTTGTTCTGTAGTGACAGGAAATAAGACTTGTGGGAGCGGCCATCTCTTACCCACCAAGAGTGCTTAGAATTCTGTAGAAAAGAGTGATCTTTTTTTAAAGAAAAGAAAAAAAATGCTTCTTGTGCAGAAGCAGAGATAAGAAACCATATTTATAGTGAGAAGATGGAAAGAGAAAGAGAAATACAATTCTGCCTGAGTCTCTGAGAGCTCTCTAGTTCCCCCTGGCTACTTCTGGTCAAGTCCCTTTGAGGACCAGCTGCGTTTTTGTGGGTTCCAGGAGACATCCCTATATCGTCATAGTCCATCTCCTTTTCTTAAGTTTGATTTGGCTTCTATTAAAATCACAGGAACCTTAACTGAGGAAGTTCCCATGCCTTATCATGGCAAAACATCTCCAGAAAGGGACCTCCCCTTCCTTCCTTCTGAATAGGTTGTGGTCACAGCCACGGCAATGAGATTTCTCAGCCCGATCTATTTTCAAACTCATTATGGGGGAAGCCAGAAAATTGGCTCATGCTCCCAACCTCCTCTACACTGGCCAATTTTAAGGATGGCTTCTTGAATAACATTATTAAAAAAAAAAACCAATAATATTAAAATAAAACATAATGATTCCAATTTTCCTTGGCGAAAACACAACTCTATTTCCTCATCAATTTCTTCTCCTGCTTTCGGGCAAGGTTCTTTCTCACCATCTCCTTTCTTCTCATACTTGCAACATCCCCTCTCTCTTCCTCACTCTTAGTTGATGAACTTACTTCTTAGTTCATCGAGAAAAAAGAAATAGCCAGAAGACAACTTTTTATCCCTCTAAATGATCAACAGCTATACCTATTTCCTCCGGTCCCTTTAAGTGCCTCCCAGCGCTGTCCAACAGAGCTTTCTGCAGTGACAGGAATGTCTTGTGTCTGTCTCTGTTCAACACAGGAGCCACTAGCCACACCTGAAATGTGGCTAGTGCATCTAAAGAACTGAATTCTACATTTTATTTAATTTTAATTAATTTGAATTTAAATAGCCGTATGTGGCTAGTGGCTACTGTGTGGGACAGCCCAGGTAGAGAAAACTCTTTTGAGGAGTTTTGCTATAAAGGGAATTCAGAGAAATAAGGTAGAGAGTCACAGATGGATGGGAATCAAATCAGCATTTTTAAAAAGATGGATAAACGATATTTTATCACAGCTGATGGGAATAATCCAGTAGAGATGGGAAAAAAAAGAAGCAGGAGAAAGAAGAGTCCATTGTAGAAGCCAATCCTAGATGTGAGCAGACCATTGTATATGGCTGCACTTCCTAATATGGCAGCTGCTAGCCACATATGGTATTTAAATGTACACTAATTGAACTTAATGGAATTTAAAATTTGCATTCTCAGTCACACTAGTCACATTTCAAGTAGCTTCATATTGGATGTAATTTCCATCACTGAAGAAAGTTCTATTAGACAATGCCACTCTACATTTTCTGTCTTCATTCCATATTATCATTTTTAAAGAAAAATTTTAAAGTTTTAAAAGTCAAACATATATGTGTATAGTTTAGAGAGCAAAAAACTCTGCAATTGACTTTTCATTCCTTTCTTCATTTCCTACTCCCCAAACAATCACATTCAAGTCTTTTACCTTTTTAAAAAAATATTTATCTATAATTCTAAATAATTTTCTTGTACTGCTTCTTCTTGATTGTTTTCCAAGGTTGGGCATTTAACACTCCCAATACTCCTTCCTGTTCCTTGCTATCAAATAATTTTTATGATCATATCAGTATTCAGTATTTTCATTATTATGAAATGCCACCTGTTAAATTAATTAAACAAGGAAGCCATTAGACTGAGATGGCTCTAATGCCGTGATGACTTATATAAGCAAACCTAAGCCTATAAATGCCTCAATGTTATGAAATCAAAATACTAAGAACAACCAATTACAACAAACTAACTAGGTTTTGAGCTACAGTCAATCAATAATTTCTTTACTTTGCTTCTGCCTTTTCTTTATACAAGTCTCTCCCCAGTTTCTCTTGGTGGAACACTCTTAACCACTTCCTGTTTGGTCCTCCCCATTTCAAATCTTTTTGCCTTCCCTAGAGTTAACACTCTTTAAAAAAAAATTTTTTTTGCTGGGTTGTGTGAGCATTTATTATCAGTTTGACCCCGATCTCTTCCCTAGAAGTGTAAACTCATATGTTCAAACACATACATCAACTTCATCTTCTTGGAGTCATCTTGAGACTTCTGACCTGCTCAATCTGTTCAGGTTACTCTCCGAGCCTGCTATCTGTTGACATCCTAAGATTTCTCATCACTACCAACCTGGTGGTCCTGGACTCCCTTTACCTCTTTCTTCACTTGGTTCCCCTATTTCCTGGATATGTCGACCTCTTTCTTGATGTACTCCCTCATTTTGCTAGTACTGCAGCAGTCACCACAAAAAGAGGAGTTCCATATTTGAAAATGTCTTTAGCCTACCTTCACTTCACAACTATCTTCACACCATTTCAGTATTTGGAATCCTAAGTCAGAAATAATTTTCCTTCAAATTATGAAAACATTGTTTCATTAACTTCTAGTTTCCAGCGTGTTATTAAAAAGTTGAAAGCCATTCTCTCTCTTGATCCTTTGTGTATAACCTATTTTCCCATCTCTTTGTGCCCGATATGAAGTTTCTTAATAAGATGGCTTATTATGGATCTATTTCCATTCACTATGCTGGGCTTTTGGTGTACCTTTTCAATCTGGAAATTCATGTAGTTCAGCTTTGGGAAATTTTCTTGAATTGTTCCTTTGATTATTTCTTCCTTTTTTTGTTTTGTCACTTCCCTATTCAAAACCCGCCAGCAACTTTTAATCACACTATAATATCTAAAATACTTACCATGGTGCTCAAGACTCTCCCTAATCTGCTCCCTGGCCACATTCAAATCATCCCCTACCATTTTTACCCTGGATCACCTCATATTTCCTATACTACATTCTTGTAGTTCCTCTAACATGTTTCGATTTCAGTGTCTTTGCATGTGCTGTTTCCTCTTCCTTGAATGCTCAACTCACAGCTTTTCACAAAGCTCACTTCTCAGGTCATTTAAAAATCACCTCCCCAGAGAAAGACTGTCTCTGGACACCTTAGTGGACAGAGTAACTTCTGTCATTCTCTATACCTTTACTCTCCTTTATTTATTTTTTCATGGCACATAATACCTGGCCTTATGCTCTGTATCTTATTTGTTTATTCTCCGTGGCTTCCACTAAAATGTAAGCTTCATGAGGGTAAGGACTCAGACATTTTTTTTTTCACTGCAGTGTCCCTAGCACCTAGAACATTGTTTAGCATATAGGTGGTGTCAAAAATTATTTGTCAAATGACTAAAAGTGAATGGGTGAGTGAATATAGCAAATTGGACGCTGAGCCAGTTTTTGCATTAGCATTGGTGGGAAAAGTGAATTCTTTCGAGGCAAACCCTGGGAAATGATGCAAATGCTGGCATGAATCCATTTTCCATGGGCCAGAGAACTATCCTGAGCAGCTGGAGGTAAGGTTCTGATTCATCAGCTCCTTGGCTCTTGATGATGACCTCTCAGAAGAACACAAAGCAACTCATTTCTTTGCTCTTCAAAATTAATCCTTTTATGATTATAAGGTAACCTCGAAAATTCTTTTTCATCATGAATCATTGGTACCTTGTCAGAAAATCACTTATGCTACTACTGTCTCTGCTGGTACCACTCTGACTAAGCTTGATAGATGGGGTCAATTTCTCTGCTCTTCACTGGGGAGAGTTAGGCGTCATCACAACATCCTGCCTATCCCTCCCAGGAAATCAGAGATGGTTTTCAACAACATGGTCAAGACAAGAACCCAGCAGTCTTAAAATGTAATTCAGCTCCATTGTTACAATCTTCATAGTTTATAAAATCCCATAGATCTTAAAAGTGTACTTAATTATCAAATCTTCTTGGCTAAAATTATATAGAGGTCTTTGTTGACTATATAATTTTAGCGAATAATTTGGGATCCATTCTAAAACCTGGACAAAATACATTTTGAAAGGTAACTTCCATGTATTTTGCAAATGTTAATTTTATTTTTATTACATAAGTAATTTGTTTTTATTGTAAAAATCTTAGAAAATATGTTTAAACAAACAGAAGAAAATTGAAAACACCTATAAATCTACTCAACCATTAACATTTACTTGTTTAACTTCCAGATCCTTCTGAGAATACGTTTTGATGTTTGCATAACATTATTAAATAGATAAGCTTTATATTCTTATCTTGAGATATTCCTTTTGAAAAATACATGGGTTATATGCGAAAATTAATATTGTTGGATAGACATCTTTTATCAGCATATTTCTTGCCCACGAATATCAAACCCACTATTCACAAATGCTCTGCCATTGACTATTGCTTTAGCCGTTCTTTATGAAATAACAACAACAGCAACAAAAAAGTGCCAAGCTGCTGATAAGTAGCATCAGTCTACATAAAATAATGGCCAAAACGGAAACCCCAAAGCAACACATATGGCTTGTAGAATATCTGTGATTAATAATGTTTATGTAATCCAAATAAAATTAATGGGTTTTAGGACCAGTCCTAGGGATATTTAAGGTCAAAGAGAATTAAATGGAAACCAGGGTTCTCGGTATCTAAAAAGATTGCTAGTACAGATTGCTTCTTAATCCAGTCCCTTGATAATCTCCGTAATGTGAAGTCCATTTCTTCTCCTTAAAATGGGGCGTTTGAAATAAATAAAAATGTGTACAAAATGAAGGGAAATTATAGTTGCCTCATGATTGTAACAAAAAAGTAAACATTACCTTTTTTTAAAAAAAACAGAATGACAACCAGAACAAATATTTTCTTTTTATTTAATTTTTTAAACAACTAGTTTAAACTTTTTTTTTTACTTTACTTTTTAAACTTTTTTTATTTAATTTTTTAAACAACTAGTTTGAACTTTTTTTTTTTCTTTTCCTAAAGAAATACTGAACCAAAGGGAAACATTCAACTATCGTCTAGATTGAATTTAAACTAAACTCATAGTACATTTATTTTGAATTTCTGCTCTGAGGATCAGTGAGACCGAAGCGATGTTTTCCACACACGTAGAGATGAAGGGATTCTGGGTCCTACTCTGAGAATAACTGTTCATCTGTTTACAGGCTGAAACATTCAAACTGATCACTGCATATATTTTGTATCTGGTGCTACCAAGGTTCTAAGGATACTGGGTGAACAACTCAGACAGGCTTCCTACACTCATTGTATTCTTTGTCCAGGAGGGGATGAATATTAACCAAACAAGTATTTAGTCCCATTTGTGATGAGAGTTGTAAAGGAGAACAAATTACTTGAGGAGTGAAAAAAAGGAGAACCAATCCTTGTCTCCAGGATTGAGGTAAAGCTTTCCTGAGGAAGTCACAGTTCAGTGCCACCTAAGGGGGTTTTAAAAAGTTTTCAAGTAGACTAAGGGATCTATTTACTTTTTATAAACCTAAATGGAGTAACTAGCACTCATGAGCAGAAGCTATAGTCATGCCTGCTCACAGATTGGGCTCAATAAAAGGGGTACATTTCTGGTAATCCAAGCTGCCAAACAAATAAATGGATTGCCTGGCCAGGTAATGACTTCCCTATCACTGAAGGTATTCAAACGGAGCATAGATATCTACTCTATGATTATAAGATGTGTCAAAGGAATCATAGATCTGAGTGGGTATTGAATCAAATGAGCACAGATGTCCCTTCCCTAGTCTGATATTCTTATTTGTCTCCGAGTCAAAGGATAATTACACAATCCTCTGTTTTACTTTGGTTGTGAAGACCTAGACTTTGGATAACAGATGGGAAGACAGACTTTGAAACAAAAAACCCGGGAATTATTGCGCCTATTTTTATCAGGTGGCTTTGTATAATCCCGACATTAAAAAAAGCACTCTGGAGAAATTTGTAGAATAAATTTCATCACAGGGAGTATTTGAATATTGTCACAGTAAAATATTTTCATAATCAGTATATTGTCAAACAATACATGATAAGCCACCTTCAAATGCATTAAATGATTTAGATCCTTTTAAAGTTTATTGGAGTTTGACAAGAAAAATTTTTTTCTTACATTCTGTTGGTTTGATTCTGTGAAATGAGCAGCTGGTTGTATACAGCTTTTTAAAGCTCCAGGTTTCCAAATAAAGATCATAGAGCAGCTATTAGTTTAAGGATTCAAACTCTGAAAAATTATATGTAGTATTAGGCAGGGTCTTTTTAGGAAAACAGAAATGATTTAGGCATTTCAAACAGAGAAAACTTATTACAAAGATTGGTTACAAGAATGCTGGAAATGCTGGAGGACCTAGGAAAAACACTTAGGTTATTGAAAGATTAATAATCACAGGAAACCAATTTGTCTCTGAATCAGTGCCACGGTGACTCAGGGGTCAGGAGCAGAAATTCTGGTGCTGGCCCTGCTGGGCCACCGCTGCAGCTGTAGTCACCATCCCACCACCATGCTGTTGACACTGCTGCTGTAGCTGCTGCTACTATTGCTGCTACTGCTTTCATCCTAAACTGATACCCAAGGGAGGAAGAGAGTCACTCATCCTCTCTTCTTATCTTCCAGGTAAGAATATGACCCCTTTTTGGTTGAATCCAATGGAAACCAGAGGATGAGGGGGCCTAGAAAGTTCACTGGCAGGATCCCAGCCCTTCATCATCCAGATAAAGTGCACAGAAGAGCAACTGAGCTAAGAGCACATAAGCAAATGGCCCAAACAATTTGAGATTGGTAAATATTGTCCTAATTCGCAAAGAGGGCATAAAACTGATTTCCGTAAAGAGTAAAACAATTATACTGACACCAACTTCTAGCAAGAGTCCAGAATGGATGAATGAGTGATTGTTATGAGTCTTTATACCTGGAAGAGAGAAACCAGCTGAGGACTACTAATTTATTGTGTCTAATACCTCTGGAAACCTGATCATCGCAAGGGCCAAATGTTAGAATTCAGTAAATAGCAAATATGGGATATCTTAGGCTATAAATGTCTGAGAAAATTCTCCCAAATCAGAGAGAGCAGATATTTTAAGTTAGCATATTGTCCCTTGCTCCATTAAAGTCCATGCATTTGTGACATTTCACAGATGGAGAAGACGTTATAGATTCAGAAAAACCACAGAGATCTCCTTTATCACATCGGGGCAGCTGGGCTTCAGAACCATTGAGTGCCTTGTCTGGGGCCGCAGACCTGGGACTGGAATTCAGATCTCTTGGCTTGTGGTCAGTGCTTCATTGTGCGCCACTCTCCACCAAAGACTGAATGTATTACACCCTGTGCATCGCCTTGATGACAGTGACTATTGTCTCTCCTGTTGGGATGGAAGATTTGCAAATTATGCAAACATTCATTCCACTGGTCCCCCTTTCTCCCATGACCAGTGGCCAGCATTGTACTGCAGGGGTATGGAAAGGAGTTAAGGAATGTCCTTGACACCAGGGTTGTCCCTGGGCACGCTTGAGTCTGCTGGGGTCCCTCATCTCCATATCTTCTTTCTAGTTTGAGCTAGAAACTGTGTTTTGAAACTATTGTTTACAGTAAAGGTGTAGCTCCCCAAATTTATTAAAGCTTATAGGAGTAAAGGTAAGCATCACTATTTTTTAGCATCTCATTCACCTCTAGGAAAATCTAATTAAATCAAAAAGAAACTTGTAAAGGAAAATGACTGTGTCCACTGTCTTAGTCGATTCGAGCTGCTTTGAGCTGCTATAACAAAATATTACAGATTTGGTGGCTTATAAACAACAGAAATTTATGTCTCACAGTTCTGGAGGCTGAAAATCCAAGATCTGGTGCCAGCATGGTTGGGTGAGGGCCCTTTTCCAAGTCGCTAACTTCTCCCTGTGTCCTCACCTGGTAGAAGGAGCTCTGAAGCTCTATGGGGTCTCTTTTATAAGAACATCAATCCACCCTCATGACCTAAGCACCTCACAAAGGCCCTGCCTCCGAACACTATCACATAAGACATTAAAATTTCAACATATGAATTTGGCGGTGGTCATGGGGAGTGGGCAAGACACCAACATTCAGACCATAGCACCCACTTAACTACCATTCGCTAAATTACCACTTGTAAACCTGCTATGTGCCTGGCTCTGATTCTGCATTTTACATGCATTATTTAAAACCCTTACCACAATCCTAAGTATATATGATGTAAGGATTACCTCTATTTTAAGGATGGGAAAGGGAGGTTCAGAGGGTAGTCACACATAGTAAGAGATGGAACCTCTGAGAGTTGAATCCAGTCCCTCTGAACCCAAAGGGTATGCTCTTCCCACTCTGACATATGCTTTGTTTACTCAACATTCACCCCCAAAATACATGTAAATTTTCATCTGGAAAAGTCATAGAAATTATACCTCAAGTACTTGAAAAGACAATTGTTAAAGAAATAGAAATCCAATTTTAAACACAGGCTAATACCATGTTCTAATAAACTAGGCTTATAGGTTCTTAACACCAACTATTACTTCTGACATGACCAAGTGGCTCCCAGATACAGGTCATTTAGCCATTAATGAGGTTTCTGGGACTTCATTAACCTTAATAAAATTAGGTCTGGGTCTTTAAATTAAGCAAGAATAATGCAAAACTCAGGACAATTTTTGGCCCAGCGTAGAATGTTGCTATGGCTGGTGGATATGTCACAGTAGAGACAGTATGTATTTGAAAGGCTAGTGAATATTTGCAATCTGAGGTTAATGGGAAACAGACTGTAAGGCTAAGTAATTGTTACTGTACTAGGTAAATATTTTATTGAAGACAAATGGTCTTTTAGGCTACATATTTTAAGAAAAGAGATTACATTTTTTTTTCTTGTTACATTTCTTTCCAAATTTTCCTGACTGTCTGCCTCAGAGGTCACCTACCTTTCTGTAAAGGACAAAAGAGTGAAACTATTAAGCTTTGCAGGTCATATGGTCTCTGTTGCAACTATTCAACACTGCCATTGTAGCATGAAAACTGCCTTAGACAATAGATAAAAAAATGAGGGCGGCTGTGTTCCAATAAAATTTTATTTACCAAATGGGGGTCAGAGGAGAGGACTGTAGTTTGCCTGTCCCTGGGGTACAGCAATAGAAGGCAACAGTTAATAAATGTTGCTTCTACTTATATGCCCAAGAGACTCTCAAACCAAAGAAGCCAAGTGACATTTATTAATTATTTATCTCACTTGTGAATATTGGAGCATTCCAAGCCAACACATAATATGACATTTCCTTAATGTGAATGTTACCATATGTATTTTAAATAATTTTGATGAATCTTTGCTGTTAAATTATCTGTTATATTTCTTAGTGTCTTTGTATAAAAATAGAAAAGAATCTAGAGGGAGGTGATAGAAAGAAACCAAGATAAGCCTCTAGGTGTCCAGAATCATATAACTGACAGCAGTGCTAGGTCAGTGTTTGATTAATAGATGATGAGTATCTTTCCAACTTTTATAGTCTGCCGTCTCCAGGACTATAGAATTTCGCAGATTAGTAGCACATTAATTTCAGTTGAGTAAGTTACTACAATTTTCTATGGCCAAAGTATAGGCTATCTCTTTTAAAGTAATTTTTTATGAAGGTTCTTGTTTTTTGTTTGTGTGTGTATTTAACTACTGAATGGAAGTATTACTTTTTAGATAGCTAATAGTAATATATTCAACGAGGTTTAGTGAAGCTAATAAATTAACTCAATTACAACTCTTTTCCCTAGAGATTTTTTCAGGGTTATATTTCTTATAAAAAATTATTTTCTATATTTTTCTAAGTTATGATGGAGAACTTTTATGATAATATGAAAAATCCAATATATCATTCTTTGGAGTTTTAGCTAATGATCTCATTATAATGTCATAGCATGTTATATGGTGGTGCTCAACTCTAGGTAAAGAGGAGAGATAGCACTGACAATTTAAAAATGATTTTGAAATCAGTCACTTTCTAATTTTACTTAGTAATAACAGTAGCACTGTAGTAAATGCTTCTATGGTAGCAGTTAACATTGACTGAGCTATAACTCATACAAGATACCATGCTGACTAAGCACTACACATACATTATCTCATTTATCCTCAGAATAGCCTAATAATGAAGGAATAATTTTACAGATGAGAAATCTGAAGCCAAAAGAGGTTATATAACTTACCTGAAGTTAAAGGACTCCAATCCAGGTCAGTCAGTGCTCTTAACTACTATGCCAGTGATTCTCAACATGTGTTCCCTGGCAGAGCAACACTAGCATCACCTGGGAACATGTTAGGAATGCAAATTCCCAACACTCATCTCCTACCTGTTGAATCAGGAACCCTGGGAATGGGACCCAGTAATCTGTGTTTTAACAAGACCTCTCTGGTGATTCCAATTTCCACTGACATTTGAGAACCACTGTACTATGCTAGACTGCATTTAAAAGAAATATTGAATAGACATTAATTGCTCAATTAAGTAAATGCAATAACAGGAGAGAACTACCTAGCACAGCATGGGGCTCACAGTAGACATTAGTTTATAATAGTTTACTTCTATTAATAGCAGTCATTTATTTACCTTGTGAGGTTAGATAATTAGAAACTGGGCCTGAACTGCCCCCAGAGTTAGAAATTCTCTTTTCGAAATGAAGAAGCCCCAGTACAGTCTATTTAGAAAGGAAAGCAAAGGCAAATATGAATAAATGCTACTTACTGGTAAACCAAGTCCCGGAGAGATTGTTTTAAGCTAAAAACAAATTCCATATTAGTCGAAATGCCCATTGCTTTATCTGATTTCAGGGTAGCCAGAAATTCATGTATTTGACAACATTCCTTTGAGTGAAACTGAGAAGTAATACTGATGGTGGTAGTCTGCACAGTGAATGTTATGGTGACAGAGAGTGATTGGTCACCAAAGAGATTTTACAACTTTTTAATAACATTAACTGAGCTATAACACACATGATACCATGAGTTACAAACAATAAAATAATAGATCCTATAAATAACATTTAAATGGGATATTTTAACGGATGCTATCAAGGATATAATTTAGTGGGATAATTTTAGTGACATTTTTATAAATTTATATATTGTAATGTCTCTCTCTCACCTCATTCTCTAGACTTTTTTCTACCTCTGTTTTTGCAAACCTGTACATGTATGTGGCTCGAAATGCAGGTGTAATGGGAAGTTGCCACACAGGAAAGAAAGAAAGACTCACTGCCATGTCAAAGAAAGACTCACGTCAATACTTATTGACATTAAAAATAAACAAACAAAAAACCAGAAACTTTGGATCTTTTTTTTTTGTAAGTTGTGCTATGAATCAGTTCATAATAATTGTTCTTTCCAAAGAATTAAACAAGGTGAGATCTGAAATTTATCTATGAGGTTGTGTTCAATGTCATGATCCCCCGTAAAGAAAAAAGTGGCACCAGCACGTTATATGAAAATAAGTCCAGAGCACAAGTTCTTGAAAATGCCCAATGTCCTCTCCTGGTAGCTTGGGATTTACGAGGAGCACATGAAGACTCTTCTGTAGTAATAACCTTAGAACTGGGAAGGTAGGCTGCTGCCCTGTGCCCAGCTCCGGAGCATGGTGCTTTCCTTGATATTTTTTAAGTCCCCTAGGGTGCCTGACCGTGCCACCTAGGTGGGACACCCCAAACCTGGATGGATCCCTGTGAGCCTTAATTCCAATTTCTACCCCTCAAGACACCTTTTGACCTTTGATCCTGTGTGTGGGGTCACCACTTGCCCAAGGAGCCCTGGGACTCATGCTCTTGGGGTCAGAGTTCTCAACTATGACCTGGCCTGCTTCTAGGAGGGCAGGCTTGTGAGGTGATCATTTCTGCCAGCCACTGCAATATTTTTTTTCATGATATAGTGTTTCCTAAAAGGTGCTGACACTCTGATTTGAGGTGACTCATTTACAGTGGACACAGGAGATATTCAGGATAGACCTCACCCAGCTTTGGACTTGAGCTCATGTGGCATCAGCTCTGACCTCTTCTGACCATGGCCTACCCTAGTCCACAACATGCAAGGGCAGCAGGAGGCTGTAGGTGTCCTTTATCCTGTATACTTTCCATTGTTGGCACCCAGGGCTTACCCCACCCCTCCATAGCTTCCTCAGGCAGTCTCCTGAAGTGACTAAGCCTATCTCCTCCAAGGGCTTTCTGACTATTGCTTTAGAATGCTGACAGGTCCTTCTGATGAGGGTCCTCCTTTGCTTCTAATGGATATGGTGGCCTCATGCTCTCCTAAGGTGAGGGATGAACACTTGCAGAATATGACTGCTTTACTCACTCTGCCCACAGGCCCCTCGCCTATCCTCCTGGCTGGCGGGGATGTGTTGAAAGCAGGGGT
>NW_006439717.1:2470122-2481160 GCF_000325575.1 Pteropus alecto
GAGAAGACAGAATTGGAAGACATGTTGTTCTACTTTCATGCTATACAATTCCAAACCGTAAACTTGATATGACCCCCAAATGGATTATTGTTTACATTTTCTGGCATTCTCTAGGAGACACTTGCATTGGTGGTCATTATCAATGAAGTGTTGTAATTATTTTTAAGAGAGTCATTGGAAACCACTACTCATAGGCCACACAGTGGATGATCCAGAATCATGCATAAATGATATAACCAGCATTCAATAAATGCACTAAATAAATGCAATAAATGAGAAGATCTATATCACTTCAATAAAAACAAGTTCCAAAGAGATGTGATATTGTAATAACACATTGCTACCCTTTTTGGGGGTAGAAAACATGAATGATCCAAGAATGACGCATTTGACAACAAAGAACATGGAGAGATGACTCCTGGTCCTAAATGAAAAAAGGTGGTGCCTAGACATTTGCCATGATTGGACAACAAAGACATATCAAAGTATCTCTTCCACCTCTTCCTTCCCCTTATTCTGAATCTTCATCTATAAATCTCTATATTTTCCAGGGTTCCACACATTTTGAAAGCATTTTTAATCAAACTGTTTAGTTAGGCAGGGCCTTGCAGAAAAGAAAAAATTGCCGGGGGCCCCATATAACCCACATAGGGGCAGCTCTGCTTGGCTGTGACCTTTTCTTTCAGAAAAAAAAAAAAAGCAAGTCTTAATTTACTCATTACACAATACCATGTTCTATGTCAATTCCATAGGCCATCCTCATCAAAACCTGTATGATGCAACCACTGCCCTCAAGAGCCACAGTCTTGCTGGTTACAAAAGACAGACATGTGAAATCCATGAGGAAAAATAAAAGACCAGATATTATACAGTGCTTAAATAGATACATCTCAAAACATATGGCAGAAATGGTTAATGTTCAGGGTTTAGGAAGGGCTGATGAATCTAAGAAGGCTAGGTGATACATCATACAGGCCCCAGGGCACAAGCCTGCTGAGCATAGGCTCAGAAGTATAGGCGGTAGGTTGGGCAGGGGCAACAGTAGAGTCTCTTGAAGAGGGAGCTCCACTTCAGAAGTCAGACTTGAGGATATTCTGAACCAGAGGGCACAGCCTCTGCTTTCTTGGAACTAGACTCTCTCTGAAGTGTTTAACTGCCATGGGTGGGACTGTCGAGCTATTGGAGAAACACTTCACTGCCCTGTGAACAGAACATGCTGATGGAATACGTTCTGGGGTAGAAGTCTCCTGTTAGAAACAATCAGGGTGATTTTTTCAACACCAATTTCTCGACATAAATTTAACCCACACTCTTGCCTGTCTCTCTCTCCATCTTGTTCCTATTCTCCTGCTACCCTGTGGCCTTGAAATAGTTTCTGTACTTGTCTGGCTGCCATGTTCTCTATGCATATATAGGCCCTCATCTTGCACCCCCAACCGAGCCTCAGCTCAATGCTTACATGATGGCATGAGCTGCGGACTTGATGTCAGAAGATCTGTGGCTGAGGCTGGCTCTGCGGCTTACTAGCTCTGTGACATTGAGAAGGTCACTGCACACCTCAGAACTTCTCTTTCTTCATTTATAAATGGAGGTAACGATACTTTGCTAATTACGCCATGGAAGTTTTGAGGAGAAAATGAAATGCTTTAGCTTAAAAGAATAATATCGAATATTTAAATAGAGCTTACTTTGTGCCAGACAATCGTCTAAGTGCTTTAGATATATTAACTGTTCTCACAATAACCTGTGAGAAAAGAAACTATTACTATTTTTATTTACAGTGGGGAAGTTTGAGCACAGAGAGATTAAGTAATTTATCAAAGATTAGCACATTTATTGAGTGTAAGACCTAGGATTTCGACTCTGGCAGTCTGATTCCAGAATCTGTTCCCTTAAAAACTACATTATTCTGTTGCACTAATAACGAGAAGATCTAACTCTTATATAAGGCTCACTATGTGCCAGACACTGTTCCAAAGTTCTAATTAACTGATCTAATCCTCATAATAGCCCTTGGAGGTATCTATGAGGCAGGTACTATTATTATCGGTAGCAGAGTGATGTGTAAAGACTTCTGTGAATGGGAAGGTGAAATAGATGTACCTTTCCTTAGTCCTCCTGCTAAGTACAACAGAAAACCCTGCACGGTGTATGCAAAAAAACCATAGGAAGACTGCAAGGTGAAGAGAAGAAGGCAGACTGACTAGAAACTTCGGAATCTAACGAACAATATGGTGTGAGTTTCCTGTTTTTTTTTTTTTTTTGCCTTACGTATCTCAGAAGTAGAGCTTGAAGAATTTGGCAACCTGAAAACGCCAATGCATGTAGACCAAAAAAAAAAACAACAATAAAAGCTTGCTCTTTCTGGCCAAAGGAGCAGCCTAACGAGACCAAAATCTTTGAAATAATAAGTGCTCTACTTCAGCTAAACACTACGGAAAGCAGTGACCCCACACCTCCCCATACTGGGCAGGCTGAGTGGGGCCTAGACTCCCACCCATGTGAGGCTTTCACAAGGAGTCCAAACCTCTTTGCCAGAAAAGATGGAACAGAGAGCCAGGACTCACGTAACGAGGTCTCCTCCATGCAGTGTCAGAGGAGACTAGTGGGGGAGCCTGGACTTCCATCCCCATCTGAAATGTCTGAGTAAGGCCTTGGGATGGTGTCAGAGGAGGCCTGATGGAAAGTAAGGACTTTCACCACTGCCTGAGAGTAGTGAGGTCCCCCCACATCTCTACCATGAAGTCAGTGGAGGCCACGTGAGCAGCAATAGTGAGGCACCCTTTGCTGCCCGACCAGGAAAGTGTTAGTGGAGGCCCAGTTGGGGGTCCAGCTCCCACCCACACCCAGCTGGAAGGAGGAGCCCTTGCCTCAGATGTCAACAAAGGCCAAACAGGAAACCTAGACTTCTACTCTCACCTGCCAGTGATGAGGGGTCTCCTCTTTTTCCCCTGCCAAAGTAGTGTCAGAGGAAGCCAGAAAAAAAATAAAATGAAGGTTTGAATAAGATCTAGAGTCTCATAATGTAATACCCCAAATGTCCAAGATTCGCAAAACAAAAATCGCTCATTGTACCAAGGACAAGAAAGATCTCAAACTAGGTGAAAAGGGCAATCAATAGATACCAATACCAACATGACAAAGATGTTGGAATTATTTGAGAAAGATTTTAAAGCAGTCATCATAAAAATGTGTCTGTGGCTTATTTCACTTAACATGATGCCCTCCAGAGAGTCCAGGAAGGCTTTTCTCAGGAAGGAGACGGAAAAGTAGAAAATTAGGTCTACATGACCTCTTTTTTTTCTAATTTATTCCTCTAATATCTTGAAGAAATGTACTTACATTGACAACTTTCTGAAATACTGCATCTAAAGTCTTTCTTGAATGTAATGAGCAGAATTTCTCTGAATCCATTAACCAACTCTCTTAACAACTTAGAATGTATGTTATTATAGAGGCAGTGGTTTAAAGATATTTCAAAGTTTCTCATACACTTGTTTTTTCCCTTTTCAACAACTCATTTCACATAATTTTCCTTTTTTATTTCCTGAAATCTCTGTTTCTGATTTTTTAAAGCCAAAAGCAGAATTTAACAACGTTGCACCCCTTAGATTTTCAGTCCTACAGTCATGTTGTTTATCCTTTGTTTTTTTGTTTTGTTTTGTTTTGTTTTTTGTCTGTTATCTCTACTCATATGGATGAATTAATAAGAACTCTATCTTTTAAGAATCTTGGCTAGCATTAATAATCTGTTTTCCTTTCTAGTTTTATATCTGTTTTCTCAAACTGTAATCGTGCTCTGTCTTCTGTTTTCTACTTTATTTTCCCCATGGGATGTTGCTGATACCCTTTTTCTGTCACTGCATTGGAAATCTATTATTATTTATTATTATTTTTATTTCTTGCCCTTGAGAATAAACAAGATAAATAGATTTCAACACCACAGTGTGCTTTTTCTCTTTTTTCTAAATTGCCTTAGGACTAGGTATTTCATGTCGAGTGCTTTATAGAACAGAAATCTCAAAATGAAAGTCATTTTTTTAAACTGAAATGAAGGATACCAGAGTGATTATATAGGACCTTCTTTTCTATTCTCAAGTACTTAGAGAAATTCTTCTTCTGAACAGGAATAAAATTCAGAAATAGCTAAGCTTAACATAAGGTCTCTGCGGACTCTTATATCATGGAGTCGGCTGTGCCCTGAGACTCTTGTAATAGGTGATTTCAACTGCCCAACCAGTGCCCATCATCATCAGTGCTGAAGCCTTCTTGTTAAACTTCTCTTAAGATTAGTGCCAATTGAGTTAACATCAAGAAGTTACTGGCAATGTCTTAGGGTAATTTCCATAATATATATACAAGAGATATGCTCATAGAAAAATACATTCTTAGAGCTGGTCCCAACAATGTCTCTTTTATGTTTTTCAATATTTTGTATGCTTAATGCCAAAAAAGAGATTGATTCTCAGAGACATTCTGCCTTACGGTGCTCTTGCTAAAGTTTTAAGGATATCTGAACTTGACAGTTTATATTCCCTGGAGTTAAAAACAGATTTGGGTATTAGGCTGAGGATATAAGGTCAAATTTCTACCCACATAGTCATCAAACTGCAATGAGAAGCAAAACAGGCAAATAGGAGAAATTCTCAAGAATTTTTTAAGGTTATTAATTCAATTCCCATATTCCAGTAAACATTCCCTTAGAAGAATAGAAGCTCCCTCTATTCCTCCAGCAAATGCGACTGTAGAAACTCTAAGAAAAACACAAAGCTGATAAGAAAGTGTTGATCCAAATATAAATCACAGAAAAATGCGGTAGTGTTTTGAGCTGCTTGTGGAGTGTACGAAAAATCAACCTTTCGCATTTTCCTCAAAGCTGCAGAAGTGTACTGATAGAGGGATTGTGCTTCCTTTTTTATGAATTAAATTGCATTACTTGATTCTTCAGTGAATAATGTTCATATATTCATGTATTCTAAACGATATGTATTGTTTTCAGTTTTCAGAATCAACCTATAGACAAAATATGTTTGAATCTAATTTTGAATTGATGACATAGCTGATAGACATCGAAAGTGGGGTAGGAGGAAGAACTAGGGGCAAACGTAGAGAAGCTAATTTCCCCATCTCACATAGATGAGGGTCAAGACCCAGCCTATTATAAATGGACTGATAAAGAGAAGTTAAGGACTTCTAATTCCAAGGATGATGGCGGAAAATATTTTCTATACTTTTCTCTTGTAAATAACTACCC
This sequence comes from Pteropus alecto, assembly GCF_000325575.1. NCBI lineage: Eukaryota > Metazoa > Chordata > Mammalia > Chiroptera > Pteropodidae > Pteropus > Pteropus alecto. The sequence goes on from NW_006439717.1 coordinate 2,475,377, forward strand.
AAAGCAACAAAAAGAATAAGAAATACACTCCAACTTTGCTGACACTATATGAGACATTTGTGATAAACCATAGAAAGATGGATAGCAGTGCTCGTGTTATTTTGCTTTATAATGCCACATTCCCATAACTTTTATTACAGTACATTGTCATAATTGTTCTATTTTATTACTAGTTATTGTCATTAATCTCTTACTGTGCCTAATTTTCAAATTAAACTTTATCATAGGTATGTTTGTATAGGAAAAAAACATAGTATATATGTTTTAAGTGGGACCTTGGAGAAGCACCAGAGAAGCTATTTTTTAAAATATCTCCTTTCTTTAGCTGCTGCCACATGAATTAGCAAGAAGTAGAAAGTGACCTCTTCGTTTTGTTTAACAGACCCTATATTCACTTTAGTCTGGTGCTCTTATCAGTCCTTCTGTTTCTTCAAATTAAAATTGATAAACAGAACAATGAGAATACATTAGAGAAATTTTTGCTGATTTTTTTCTTGGCTGATTTTTTTAGTCTAAAATATATTTCCCTAAATCTGACTTATTAAACATTGCAAGAATAAGCTGGTTATTTATTTAATGACCGTTAGAAGCCAACCTGATCTTTCCCAGGAAGGTCAAAGAGTAGCCTATTATTTGGATGACTAATTTAACTGGACAAAGGAAATTGTTTTCATCCTTTATACTTTGCCCTTCCTAATTGGATTGAATGTTAGCTTTCCATATGATGTTCCCTGACACACACTGTTGTCCCTAATTGCAACCAGATTAGATCAGTCTGCATTTGTTGCCATCGTACCCTGGGACTGCATAAACTTCAGATACATATCTATTCTGTGGATTTTATTTCCATGTTAATTAGATGTAAGTTCCTGGAATTTCCGTTCTGAATGTGATGATCTTTCCATCAGCATGATGGAAACAGCTAAATGCTGTTTAATTTATGAAAGATGGTGTTCCTTGTTCAGATGATCATTGGATATGTACTTTCTACACCAATGATTGTGCCTCCATTCTTTCTTATAGAATTATCAGAATATGTTAATTTATTGAGTACTTTCAAACTCAATTTTATTATGTCACTGTGTTTTTTGGAAGGCACAATGAAAAACAAAAATTATTGGGAAATCATACTTAATAATATGTACCACATTCTTTTTTCTTCTATTATAACCTCTACTCTATCTCTAAGCAGATTTTTAAAGATTAACTACTTTTCTAATTACAAAAGTTATAAATGTCAAGTGTAGAAAATCTGAAAAATAGACAAGCCCATTACTGTTAATATGTTGATGCCATTCTTTCCATATACATAAAATAGATTTTTGTAAGATATTATTTTTTTGAGTAAACATATTATCAGTCCCAATGCTTTTTTTCACCAGCCATCCTTATAATAAAACAGATTATTCAATTCAACATCAAATATGTGCTAAAGATTGATTATGTGCCATATACTTTCTTCTCTCTGGAATGAGTAAGAAGAAAAAATAATGAGACATGTCAGTGCTTTGAGACAGTTTCTAAACTACAGAAAAAAAATCATAGTAAAATATAATTATAAGTTAGACTGTGATAATAATATTAACCATTTATGGAACACTAACTATGTACCAGGTACTTTTCATTCTTCATAACTAGTCTGTGATATGGGGATTATTACTCTCCCCACTTCACAGATGAGGAAACTGAGGCTGAGAGATGTTAAGTATTCTGCCCCAAATTACACAGCTAATCAGTAGTAGAAATGAGATCTGAATCCACCAATATGGTTTCAGGCAGGTTCTTAATCATTGTAACCCACCATAGGAGAACACTTCAATTATAACATGTCTTCCATTTATAGGAATATATAAACTTTTCTCAGAGTTTTCTTGATGTGAAATATAGATCCAAGTACTCCACAAGGTCTGTCCAAGGTATAACATTCTAGTCAACTTAAGAGAAGGGAACAGCAGTAGAACATTCATTTCTGAGCTAGTAGGTCTGAAAGAGCTCCCAGGATTATGGCCACAGAAAGGATAAGAAGTCAAATAGTCTGGTATTTTTGCAACATTCATGATCTGGGATAATTTTCTTTGAGATTAGAGAGAGTAATTCCTGTGGTATCCGAAGACTTGATATAATCCAAAGGTAGCAGATGCTTTTGAACCTATATCAGTTAAGGGATAAGTTTGGCTGAATATAACAGAAAGCCCAGATAACGGTGGCTTTTAAAATATGCCTATGATTCTCTTTCATTTGGCCAAGGTCACATAGCATAGCTCTTTCAGGTCTCAATCCAAATCCTTCTCTCTTGCCAAAATGAAATCCTGATCCTTTGCCATCAACAGGAGTTTTGTGGGATTTATTTTTATTTATTTGTTTGTTTGTTTATAATATCTGGGATTATGGTCAAAGCAGCAGCCTTCTCCAAGGACAAAGGTCCTTTGTTTGTTCTAAACTCTGTCTTCCTGCAAAGTTTTCTGTCTTTCTTTGCATTTGAAGGATTTATCCACACACTTAAACTATAACTCCCAGTCGGCCTCTGGATTTCTTCTTTAACCCCATTCTTATCCATTGAAAAAGTTCCAGAAAGTCAATTTCATCTCCTCTCCCTGAGAAGTGTGGAATTCTTGCCACTAAATACAAAGTTCTGGAAGCAGCACAGCTAGAAGGCAGACCTGTTACAATGAACGGCCACTTGGTATTACTGAAACAGAAAATCTTGCACCGTTGACCAAAATCTTACTTTCTATTCAGCCATTTTAGAATCAAATCACATTGACAAAGTACAGGGTTAGAAATACAAAGAAACGAGGAGGTAAAAGCTAGGGACAAGAAGGAAAAGGCTTGGGGTGGTCGATTCTGGGAAGCACATAGGGTGTTGGGAGGACTGCTCTTCTTCATCAAAGCCTTCTACTGTTTTTATTTTAAATCAGGCACATATAAACCACAGTGATAAAAGTTAACTGAAAAATCTATGAGACTGAAAAACACTTGGAGAGATTACCGTTTTCCTAAATGAACGCTTCTGAAGATCATACACATTTTATCCATCAAATATTTACCGAGTCCCTACTATGTACCAGCTGGTGCTCTAGGTGCTGAAAACAGTGAACACAACAGAAAAATTCTGCTCTCAAGAAGGTTATAAAGGGAAGATAACAATAAATCAATAACTATGGAACAAATGAAATAGACAATAAATATAAAATAATATAATATGTAAATTATAGAAAATGTATTAATTAAATATATATTATTTGTTATATATTAATAAAATAATATAAATAATAGAAATGTTACATAATACAATGAAAATAGACACTAAATCAGGTAAGTGCTATGAAGAAAATCAAGGAGGGTCACGGGCACTGGTGTATCTAGTATATTTGATACCCTGAGCAGATCATTTTTTAAATTTCCTCCTTTATGTGGCAAAATTATTACGTGAAAAGTTATATTTAATAATCATGAAATAAAACATGTAACAAGCAGACCCTAAAGGGACCCTCACTGTGCCTACCTTCTGCTGTTCATACCTTGTGTAATCCCCTCCCCTCCACCTGAGTGAGGGCAGAGCCTGTGACTTGCTTCTAACCAATAGACTAAGGCAAGGTAATGGGATGTGATTATGTTACCCATCTTGCTTGGAGGTTGCTTGTTGGGAAGGCCCATGTGATAAGAAGCTAAGGACAGCCTCTGGCCAACATCTAGTAAGAGAATGAGGCCCTCTGTCCAACATTCCATGAGGAACTGATTCCTGCCAATAAACACCTGAGCATGGATTCTTCCTCAGACTAAAGTCAGTTGATACTTTGATTGCAGCCTTGTGAGACCCTGAAGCAGAGAGCCCAGCCCAGCCATGCCCTCATTCCTGACCTACAAACACTTGAGGTAATAAACATGAGTTCCTGTAGGCTGCTAAGTTTGTGGTAATGTTGTTGTGCAGCAATAGATAACTAAAACAAAATGCATGTTACTAACGGCCAGAAAAAAAAGTGGACAGTGAAATTTTTGTCTTGTTGAACTTCATATTTATAATCTTGTCAATAAAAAATATATAAAATAATGAAAGATAAGTAACTAAAAGATTATAAAGGAAAAAGTAGATTAAAATTTTTAAATGTATTTGTGTATTTTTTAGAAAAAGAGGAAATATCAGTCTACCACATGAATAAATTTATGGCTTCTGTTTTCAAGCCTAGCTTCTGCAAATTTGTCAATGGCTTCATCGAAATGGGTCTTTTTTGCATACTTATGTTCAATAGAATATAAATGGTAGTCTCCCTTATCCATGGAAAACACGTCCCAAGATCTCCAGTGGATTCCTGAAACTGAGAATAGTACTGAACTCTGTATATACTATGTTTTTCCTATACATACATACCTATGATAAAGTTGAATTCATAAATTAGTCTCAGTAAGAGATTAACAACAATAACTAATAATAAAATAGAACGATTAAGCAATATAAAATATAAAAGTTTTAGAAATGTTACTTGAACACAAGCACTGTAATACCTCAACAGCTGATCTGATAATCCAGAAGGCTGCTAAGTGACTACTGGGTGAAGAGGGTACATAGCATGGACACACTGGACAAAGGGATAATTCACATCTCGAGTGGGACAAAGCAGGATGGCATGAGACTTTATCTTGTTACCCAGAGAGGCATGCAATTTATTTTTTGAATTTTCCGTTTAATATTTTCAGACCACAGTTGACCATGAATAACTGAAACTGCAGAAAGCCAAACCATGGAATGCAAACCCTCAGATAAGAGGGGCTATGGTAGCTAAATTTGTCAGTTTATCGCTGCCCATAGCTGATCTTTACATGGGGATATGTCTATACCACAGGGGTTGGCATTGCCGACTACACCCAAAGCAAGCTCAAACGACTCTGACTACTGTAGTACTTACAAACAAACCTGTATAGCTCTGTCTACTCGTGTCAGGGGCCAACTGTGTAGCTTAGAGTTCTCTTAGTTAACTTCCAAGTAGAACACCATGTTTGTTAAAGAATAAGTAATAATGTACTCATTTCAAGTCAACATACAGATTTTTATAACTCAAAAGACATCACAGCAATCGCTTAGAACTTAGTTTGTTTTTGTTTTTTTCTCAGAAAGGTATTCCATCGCCAATGTCGTTTAGAATTGCTGGTGTGTGATGATCATAAAAAGCAGACTGAGTTTTAGTCTGCTTTCTTATCGTCGGTCTGTGCCTGAGAGCACTTCGCCCCATCCTTGGTGCACGGTGCTAAAGGAGAGAGGGAGTAGTGAGAACCACTAGTGTCCCTAGGGTTTCCAGGGATGATCTCTCTGATGAGGTAATATTTGAGCAGACACCTGAAGGAAGTGAGTGAATGACCCGTGTCGCTATTTGGGAAGGAGAATTGCAGGAGCTGAGGCCTGAATGTGGCTGATGTGTGCGAGCAGTAGCACAAAGAATGAGGGGTGTAAAAGAGCTGAGATTAGAGGAGCAACAAGTCAGGGGGTGGAGGAAGGAACACAGGAATGTCTGAGGCACCTAACACCTGTTTCCATCACAATCCTTCATACATGGTGAGCTCCGGCCTGTTGAAATTACACTGGATTTCCAGTTGGAAAACCGCATTTAAATCAAATATTTCCCCCTTAATAGAGCCCGGTTTCCTAGCGTAGAAAATGAAGGTAATAAAATCTATTTCACAGGGTGGTTGTGCTTATTAAACTAAATAAGATAATATTTGTGAAAGTGCTTTGTAATCTGTACAGCACCATAATAAGGACCACACGGAAGTGGAGACATTGTAAGCTGA
>NW_006439717.1:2481213-2486735 GCF_000325575.1 Pteropus alecto
AGGAGGCCTCTGAACACAGTCAGGAAGGCAGGCTTCTCATCAGCATGACAGGAGGTGCATAACCACCCACGGTGATAACGTTTAACCAAGCTAAACAGTATACGATAACCTTCATTTGCAAATCTGACGAGCAAAATTACAGGGTTCAGTTCTAATAGAGGGGGAAATGAAGCTCAAGATCATTATTTCCACATCTAAGATTAGCAGCTGGAAAAATACGGTATATCTGTAAAGTGACAGTGTCAAAGATACCCCAGTTTTGCATGACGCCAGCATCCACACAAAAGAGGAATTGCTTTAAAGGGTAGAAATGGAGACATGGTTTTCTGAGAGGTCGTGCCAGATGGACATAGCTCAGTGTTTGCCACATTTTTTTTTGTTGTTAAAACTGCAGATAAAGGTTGTTGGAAAATATCTGCCAACCCAAAGGAAAACATGAGCTGTTTTTCCGTTCTTTTTCTCTTATAGGTCAGAAGAAAGTGTTCTTTGCCTGGAGAAATACTCCTTTATATAAATCAAGTAGGGGAGATAGATGGGGATGGAAGGAATAAATGTAGGAGTAGGAAGTTGTCTCAGGAGATACTGAACAACATCTCTCCTACACATTTCTATGGGCTATTTATTTCTGCATCATAGTCAGTAATGTACTGGGGTCTTGGCTTCCAGCAGACCTGGGTTTGAAACATTGTGTGTCATTGACCTGTTGTGAGATCTGGGCAAAGTACTTAACATTTCTAAGTTTCTGTTTTCTCATTCAGTAGAAAGAGATAAGAAGAGAGCCTAATGGGTAAGACTGTGGTAAGGATTAAATGAAATGTATGTGAAGCACAGCACATTGCTGGGAATATGGTATTATTCAATAAATGCTAGCCATTTGCATTATTATTGGGGAGAAATTACTAAAAAAGTTTTACCAGAGGGAAAAAGCATAGAATGAGATAAAACAGTCAACTTTAAGAATCATGCTTAGTTTCCTAGAATTTATCTAACATATCTCCTATAATGCTTAGTGTATGGGAACTATTTAAAAAGACAAAAAATGAGCTTATTCAATATAGAGCATTTCAAAATATGCTTGGTTTAAAATGTCTTAATATATTAAGATTTAGGATAATGTGAATTACTTTTAAGAAAAATACACATCGTAAACTTTAAATGATAGCATTAATATTTTTAAAGCAAACTTTTTTTTATATTACCAATAGAAATAATTATTATCAGTACAGTAGAATCTTATTTTTCTGGAACCATGAGTAAATTAAGAGTTCATACCACATAAGCAAAATTTCCAAATTACTAAAACAAAACTCTTATACATTAATACTTTAAAAATATATTTAAAAATATATTTTATTATTATATCTATTATTTATTATGATGTATATGTACACATGCATATATATAATATATGTATGTATTTTAGATGGTCATATTGGATAATTTTCCTTAGTATTTTCTTATTGACTTTGCTTCATTGATCTGAACATTAATGACTGCACAATGCTGAAATAAAAATTGCCCTCAGGAGCCACTAAAGCTCAAAAACTAGAAACTCACCAATCCAAATAGCCTTGTACTAAAGAATTTTTCAAAAACTACAATTAGAACTCCTTTTAATATTTTAGAGGAGGAATAACTTTTCCTTGACCCTCTTAGGTCTCTGGTTTAGCCTGAAAATCGAACTGATAAAGACGGATTAACAGGAGAAAAACATACAAATTTGTTTAATATGAGTTTTACATGACACGGGAACCTTCACAAGGAAATGAAGACCTGAAGAAAAGGTTAGCTTGAGCGTTTTTCTACTATATTTAATGAAGAGTAGAAAGTCATGGAAAAAATGAGATAAGACAAAAGGGTAAGAGCTAGGGGTAGTAAACTTAGCGAGACCTGTTCTTTCACATTCCCTCCACCTTCCTGAGCATGGGGGGACACTTATCACGAGAGGTTCTTACAACTTGCTTCAGGGGAGAAGGGGGAGGTCAGAGAGCTTCTCCTGCAGCACCTGTTGTTTCTAAAATTCCTTCAGCTTGAAATATTCAGTACGCCAAGATGCCATATTTTGAGGTAGCACGTACTGAACCCCAACAACATCCTATCCTCTGGACGAAGGAGAGAAAAATGGACTTTTTTTGAAAGACAACTGGAAAAAGTGAGCTGCACAGCTAACCCCTGTGTATTCAGCAAGGTCAGTTACACCTGCACACCAGTTTCTATGATCCAGAATTAAAGAATGGTATGTGACTTCCACACTATCCCCAGTTCTCACTGCTGAGCTTCCTCCAACTCATTTTGAGTGGCCTTTTCCTGCACGTAGGATTAGCTAACAGGGAATGCAGCTGGGGGTGGAGGAGGATTCTGAATCTCTTTCCAGGTCCTTGCCTGTTTAAATCCTGCCAAGGTGGACATCTAAACCGATAATCATAGGCCAGCATATGATTGTTTCTGTGAACATAAACTACTACTGCCATTAGCGAAGATAGATCTCACCAATCCATAGTGCCCAGGGCTTTTTAATCATAGCAACAAAGCAGACATTCAATGTGTATCAGTTGAGTTGAATTAGAGGGTGATCTTATTTTAATTAAAAGAGACTACACATAATAACATGCACACTTTTATAGCACTTATGTGTCAAGCAGTTTTCTGACTGCTTTACAGATATTAACTAATTTAACCCTCACAACCTGTGAGGTAGACAGGTATTGTCATTCCCATTTGACTGATGTTTATTCATGATTATTTTATAATGAGAGATTTAGTAGTTTGCTCAAGAGGTCACAGGTTATAAATGCTAGAGATAAAATTCAAACTAGGCAAGATTCCTGCTTAATCACTTATCTATACCAATTCCATTTTATGTATTAAAACTAACACATATGCATAGAAAATATCCGGAAGGTTACATATGCCAAATGTGCACAGTAGTTCTATTATAGTGCTGAATTTCCAATGTTCTTTCTTAACTATTTTTCGATTAAGTGATTTTTCTAATTTGTAATTTTATAATGGAAATGTTTTATTCTAGTCTAGATACGGTGAAATAAGCATAAACCATCCTGTGTCTCCACTAAATTCAGTTATAGAATCTGGACAGAATGCACGGTGCAGCGAGCTGATGACTGAAAAGTAAACAGTAGCAGGAGGATCAGGAAAGAAGATCAGGAATCAAAGTCCCACCAAACGGGCCATCAGTTTGCTGTTTTAACTCGGTTTTCTCCTTTTCTCCTTTGACTGAGGCAAGCCACAACGTCGAAGGGCATAAACAGAGAGAGCTCTAGAAGCCTTCTGCTCTGCTTGAAGAGCAGCAAGCAGACTTCTGATCCTCAGAGAAAGTAGGTAAACTCTTCGTTTTTTTCCTTTTTCTTCATTTTCGCGCTCCCCATTCTCCTAGCAATCCTGCAGCGGTGACAGGGACAGGGATTGAAAACTCTGAAGAAGAGGAAACTTTCTCTGCAACTGAAGAAACTGAAGTCTCAAGAAGGGAACAAACCTCTATTGTTTCTTTCCTCTTTCTCTCCTCCCACTCCCTCCCATCTGTACCAAATGCAGATGCCATCCTTGGAAGTACACGAAGGACAGAGTAACTAAAGCCCCAGAACTGAAAGTGGAAATCCCAGGGCACTTAAAAGTAGCAGGGACATTACAAAGAGAAGAATTTTGAAATATAACCCTATAAAATTTCCTTATGGACTCCTAGGCTCACCTCTGAACGTGGATCCAATCCTTAACACCAAAACTAAGGGACAGACCTCTATCTTGACCCCAGAGTGGCCACTACGTGGTGCCTCCACACGACATGTCTAAACAGCACAGAAAAGGCTCTGAAAGAGAACAGATTGAGAAACCACAACCAACAGAACTTGCAGCCTTAACCATTTGGCTCAGTTGTCTGCTAAAACAAAAATATCAACATCATCCGTAGGACTTAGAAAAGACCCAGAGTCCCATAGCGTAACATTCGAAATGTTCAGTATACAATCCAAAATTACTCAGTGTACGAAGAACCAGGAATCTCTCAACTCACACAGGGAAAAAAATTTTTTTTAAGAAATCATAAATCAAAACTGAGAGGGCCCAGATGTTGAAATTGTCTGGCAAATGGAACTTACTTAACTCAACAGTTTTGATTTTCTCACCTGCACAGTGAGGGTGGGCTAGAAAGTCTCCTCCGTCTGTGGGTGGGACCCAGCACAGGGAAGAACACAGGAACATCAGTCGGAATTCTCCTTAGTCTCTTCTCAGCTTCAATCCAAACCCTTCCTGATTGAAAAACAATGTCAAACATTGGCCTTAATTACCTAAAAGCTTTTTATATAAGTTCCTTCGAAGAGTATTTATAGAAAAGCCATTTAATATCATTAAGATAATTCCATGTGCATTTTTTTTTAAAAAAACTTATTTTAAATTCCAGTGATAGCTAAAAATGTCTTTCCTAATTTTTTAGATTTCACTTGCTTAAAATAGTTCTTAAAATAAAAATTTGAATCGTGGAGCTATTAGGAATTTTGAAAAACAAGCATGGACAGAAAATTGCTAGTGGGTAAAAGTCCCATAAGTAAATCCTAATTTATATCAATACTGTGGAGAAAATGTAGAGCTATGTAGGCAGCCTTCAGCAAAAGGGCATATAATCATATAATAACCTCAACTTTTTTTCCCCAGAGTGGGAAAAAATGAATTAAAACTTGAATTTTTATTATGAGTACTCATTTACTCTAAAATTTTAAAAATCTCTTACTTTGGGAGAGACCTGCGGTCATCTAAAATATATAATATAGTAGTCTATTTTTGTGTTTTGTTACACATAATAACGTTTTAAATTTGTACATAGTAAAATGTAGAATTCTCTTGGTTGTGATTCCTTTTTATCTTTTCTATATCTAGAAAGTAGTTCCTCATATATTTCTCATCCATTTAATTAATCGTTCATTTACTTAACAAATATTGAGCATCTAATATGTGAGACATTGTTCTAGGTATACATTGTTTTATACATATATAAAACAAAACAGACAATATTTCTTGCCCTCATGGAGCTTACTAATAGAGGAAGGAGGAAAAAAAACAGAATTCATAAGTATGTTAGACGACGTATTAGAAGGTAATAAGAGCCTGATTATGGAGGTCAGCGGTGCCAGGATAGGGGCTGAGAGGTGGGCGCTTGTTGCAATTATAAACAAGGTGATCAGAGTAGAACTCATTTGAAGAGATGACATTTGAAGAAGATGCTTAAAGGGAATAAGAGAGTAAGGCAGGCAGATATTTGGGGGAAGAACATTCTAAGCAAAATAGACAGCATGTGCGAAAGCTCTGAGGCCAGAGGATACCTGGCGTGCTCAGATGTGCAACATGGAGTCCGCTGTGGTTGGAGTGGAGTGAGCAAGTGGGAGAGTAGTCAGAGATGTGGTCAGAGAGGTTGGGAGATCTCGTGTGACATTGCAAGGACTCCGACATTTACTCTGAAAAAAAAAAAATGGCCATCATTAGGAGGTTTGTGATCTAACTTAGGTTTGACAAGA
>NW_006439717.1:2486801-2573256 GCF_000325575.1 Pteropus alecto
GGTCAGAGATGTGGTCAGAGAGGTTGGGGGATCTCATGTGACATTGGAAAGACTCCGACATTTACTCTGAAAAAAAAAAAAGCCATCATTAGGAGGTTTGTGATCTAACTTAGGTTTGACAAGATCACTCAGGATGATCTGTTGAAAATGCAGTAGTTCCCCATTTATCAGTAGTTTCCCATCCCAAGGTTTCAGCTACCTGTGGTCAGTTGTGGTCTGAAAGTATTAAATGGAAAGTTCCAGAAATAAATAATTGATAAGTGTTAAATTGTGAGCTGTTTTGAGTAGCATGATGAAATCTGCTTTCTCATTCTGTCTTGCCCAGGATGTGAATCATCCCTTTGTCCAGCGTATCCACACTGTATATGCTCCCTGCCTGTCTGTCACTTAGCAGCTGTCTTGGTTATCGGATCAACTGTCACAGTATCACAGTGTTTGTGTTCAAATAACCCTTATTTTACTTAATAATGGTCCCAAATCACAAGAGTAGTGATGCTGGCATTTCGGATATGCCAAAGAGGAGCTGTAAAGTGTTTACTTTAAGTGCAAAGGTAAAAGTTCTTGACTTAAGAAAAAAATATGTATGTTAAGGTTGTTGAGATCTATGATAAGAATGAATCTTCTATCCATGAAATTGTCTAATTTTAATTAAACCTTATCATATGTATGTAATAATAGGAAAAATCATAATATTTATAGGGTTTGGTACTATATGAGGTTTCAGGCACTCATTGAGGCTCTTGGAATGTATCATATCCTCTGTAGGATACATATACTTTAAGGAGATGGGGGTAGAAGCAGAGTGACCTGTCGAGAGGCTATTACAGTAATCCCGGTGCGATGTGATGATGGCTTGGACCACAATGTCGCAGTGGAATTTACATATGTGGCTTGCATTACATTTCTGTTGGACAGAGCTGCTCTAGGCCTCCAGTGAAGAAATTGGCTTTAGATAGGAGGAAGGATAGTTTGTCTAAAATAGAGGGAAAGCTGAGTATAGGGGCAGGAATGATGGTTGGTGAATAGAAGGGGTGGTGGGTGTCTGAAAATTGCTTCAGTTTTCTCAGTGAATGAAGAAGCAAGATAATTTATAAGTCGAATTCAATTAATTTGTGTAGAATTTATTTTGCTATATATAAAGAATTTAAATAGATTCCCCCATAAATAATTGACCATTTTTCCTAGCATCACATACTGAGTAACATTTTACCCCATTGATGGGAGATATCTCCTTTTTAGCAAAATAAATCCCGTGATTTGTTTTTGAGCTGTCTGTTCCATTGATCGGACTAGGCTTGCACCCATCCCATATTGGTTTAATTATTATAGCTATCGAAGGGATTCAGAGCATGCCACCCCAAAATATGCCATTTTAGCATATTGATTATTTTGAGCTGAAGGCACTTGAGAAACAGCAGATGCAGGAAGGGCTCTCTGACCTCCCCCTTTCTACCTAAAAGTAAGTCATAAAATTTCCCAAGGGAATGGTGCCCTTCCTGAGCCAGGAAGAGAAGAATATTCTTATAGAATATTCTCTCTAGAAGTCAACACCAAATAGATGAGTGCAAACTAAAATAACCCTTATCTCCCTTTAGTTTTCCCCATATATTTCTTAGTCACTTTTCCATTTTTCCTGGGCCAAAACCCTTTGTCTTGTCATTTCTTCACAAATTCTCGTTTCTTTGTTTGTTTGGTTTGTTTTTTTAAGTATATAAGCCCTCCGTCCTAACTTATTTTGGTCTCCATTTTCCTTATGAGGACTCCAATGTGCACATAAAAATAGTAAGTAAAATTTATATATATATATTTTTTCCTCAAGTCCAACCACAGAAACCAAGAGAGTAGAGGGAAATTTTTCCTCCCCTACACTATATAATATACTCCATACGTTAGAATCATCCCTACCTTTCTTTCCCTTTCACAAATATTCTTCAACATACTTGCTTGTTATGATTCCAGATGAAATTTTAAGATATCTTGCCAAGTTCCAAAAATAGTAGGGTAGATAGTTTGCCTGGAATAACTCTAAGGATTTAAGTTAATTTGGGAAAAAAGTGACATCTCTACAATATCCTGTTTTGACATTCAGTATCTTAGCACATTTTTCCATTTATTCAAATCATTTTTCTCTCTGTAATTTTATAATTTTCCTCATATAGTTGCTACACATATTTTTCTTTCATGGGATTTTCGATTTGGGGCTTGTTATTGCTATTACAAATGTAGTAATTTTTTTTTTTCTATTACTAATTGGTGAGTTCTATTGTACTGGAAAGCTCTGGAGTTTTGAATATAAAGCTTATATTTACTCTCCACAACCTGTCAGGGACCTACTATGATCAGGGCCATGTGCAAGTGCTAATCTTCACAACAACCATGAGGAAACTGAGATTAATTTATTATTTTAATAGTTTTTCGGTTGATTCCTTCAAGTTTTCTCTCTATGCAATTATATCATCTACACAAAATGATGGCCATGTCTCTATCTTTTCAATATTTTTTTACTTCCTTCCTTTGCCTTGCTTCAGAGCAAACTGAACATAATTTAATTTCTTTTAATGCTCAGGCACATCATTACAGGGATTAACAATGAGAACAAGTTATGTTGTGTTGTTTTACCCCTAACTGAGATTGTTGCCACTATTATTTTCTCAGATATCACATCTGTTTATTAGCCTCTAGCTACTTTACCTCTAGCTACTTCACCTCATCTATTCTGTAGCTTCTAATCTGATAAATAATAATTTTCAACTAACTTCCAGTCTGTGTGGTTGGAGGGTTCCATTGAAAAGTGATATTTACGATAGCCGTTTTAGGTTCAGAGACACTTTCCTGCTTGCTCTAAACAGTTGAGGTCATCAAAAGCCTGTCTTCTGGACAAGGAATGCTCTTGCATGAAGTTTTGTTAAAAAGTCACCACCATGGAAAACATGGAAACATGGATTCCCAGTTCTATTAACTTATGATATTTGTCACTTCTGGCCCTTGGGTCTTGTCTATAAAATGGCTAGGAATAAGATGACAATATTAATATTGTCTGTTTCTATAAATATCAAGTCACAGGTTTCCAAACCTTTTCACATGCATTATTTCACATGCATTATTTCACACGTGTGATCTCCAAACCTTTTCACATGCATTATTTCAGTCGTTTCTTCTAATAACCTTTTAAAGTGATAAAGCTAGGGACTATGCTTCCCATTTTACAGGTGGGAAAACTGAAGTCCAGGAGACTGGGCTGTACAGACTAAGAGAGGTTTCTAGAGTTTAAGCCTGAGCTAGAACTTTGGTCTGGTGTTTTCTAGTTCACTGCTCTTTCCTCTACCTTGTGCTCAGGTGCCTTAGACTCCATTAAAGCATTTTCTTTTAGTATGTTTAGTTAGCTGGTAAACTTATGCCGTTATAGACTTGGGGAGAGTTGCAGGGGGAGATGGAGAACATTGCCCGCTGTCCCCCACCATGGGCACTCTGAACTGGGGTACTCCCAATCTCAGTATAGATCCTCCCCTAAGAGCAAACTAGTTTCTTATTCCCAGGGCCTGGGGTCTGAGAAAGGTGCATGCGAGGAACTGAGGGCCAACTGCAAAGTCAGAGGACAAAGTTTCCAAGACTGTCCTCACTTCTGACACTAACTGCAAGTTGACGGGGTCACAAAACCCCCCTCAGGCTTGGTAATCTCTAGAAAGACTCATAGAACTCAAATGAAAACGGGAATGTTCATAGTTAGGGTTTGTTCCAGGGAAAGTATACAGATTAAGATCAGGCAAAAGAAGAGACAGAGTCCTAGAGGGCTCCAAATGCAGAGTTTCTGTTTGTTTTCCCCCTGGAGAGTCAGAATAATTGACCAACATCAATGCGTGACATCAGTGCGTGACAATACATCCAGAATATTGCCAACCAGGGAAGCTCGCCCAAGCCTCTGTTTGGTTTTTATTGAGGCTCTATTACACAGACATAATTGATTGATCAATTGCCCATGTGGTTGATTCCGTCTCCAGGCCACCGAAGAGCCTGCCTTAAGTCATGTGGTAGATCCTTTTGGTGTGGCCAATCCTCACCCTAAATCCCATTGTCAGAGTATCCACTGCCCCGAAAAGAAGAAAAACACTAGGGATTGCCTCCTAGAAGCTGAGGACAAAGGTCAGACTTCTTTTGCCAGAGGTTAAATAGTCACTCTACTGTGCAGCTGGCATTTCTTTGTTTCCTGTGCAGTTAGAAAGAGAGAGCTCAAGAGCTTCAGCCCAGGAGATCGGACTTTTTAAAGAAAGTGTTTGCTTTGGCTATACCTTAAAGGCACTGCTCTTCAGTTTTCCAAGGGGAAAATGAACTCGCCCCATGATGTAAACAGCCCTTAACCAATCAGTAACACAAACAGAATACTCCAGGAGGCTTCAGTTTTCTAATCAGCAACCTGAATCACGCTGAGGAAATTGCCCTTAATGTGTCATCCAAATTTACGTAGACCTAAATGTTTCATTTAAATGTAAAACAAAGATAACAGAGTATATCCTAGTGAAATGCACCTAGCTTCTAATCATTCTGCTCTTTCCTTGGCACTCAAAATTCAAATCCTGCTGAGAAGTTACCCTATAGCACCTTCCCAGCTAGCAACACTCTCATCAGAGAAAGCCAACTATTTTTGAAATGCATCTTCAGTGCATTTCACATTCAAAGTCAGCCAATGACCGAGAACCTATTTGGCCATAAGCACTAGCTAACTCTGTGGAGAATACAGACGTGAATCAGCAGTGCATCCTGCCCTCCGGGATCTGACAGCCTAGAAAAACAAGGAAACACACACAATAACCCAAGAATAAAGGAAGAGTTGGCATCACGCAGACTTACACAAAGAAAAGAAATGACAAGTTCCTGCCTTAGATCCTGGGACACAGGCCCACACATTGTCCTTTCCAAGGCTGAGCAGTCTTTCTCTGTGACCTAGTCCTGGAATATCTATCTTCCTTTGAAATCGGGCCTCTTTTTGGAAATTCCAGCTTAAAAGCCCAATATGGACCAATTCTATTTATTGGGATGCATTTCCACCAGGAGTCAGGTTTTCTTAGCCATCTCTTTCTTCTTGGCCTCTCTGAGTGTCAATAATGCCTGTGGTGGAAGGATGCAGAAATGAAAGAGGGCTAAGTTTGAAGGAAGCCCTGGAGCTTTCTCAGTTGAGTTGCCACACAGCTGTGTGTGATCTCCTGAAAGTTGTGATAGGCAAAGGAATTCCAGTCTCTGGAAACAAGACTGAGAATCGAGCAGTCGGCAAAGACGCTTCCTTTTCAGCTCGCTTAATGGATGATAAAATTAAGTTTAATAAATTGTTCTATTTATTAAATTCTTCATTGAAATTTCCATATTAGGTGATGTTTTTGAAAAGCCAAGAAGTGGTTTTAATTTTCTGGTAATATGAAATGTGGTTAGGGTAGGAGTTGAGTGAGCCACAAGGAGCTACTGCTAATGTTAAAAACAAGAGACCCAGAAGCCCTGTTTTAGTCCATATGCAAATTGTGGGAAGTCACTGAGCTGCTACCTCAGTTTTCCTATCTATTAAAAGCAATCTATAGCCCAGGCCACCCACCCTACCCCCACATCAATCGTGCTCACAGCCACATCAACTTTCCAATGCCGTAATTTCCATTCAGGCCAGTCTTTGCTCCTAAATGACAGTGTGTTTCCTTTCTACAGCCTCAGTCTAGCTTTCAAGGCTGAGCCCACCTACATGCTCGGCCTCATAAACTGACCCATTCCTACCACCCAACCTCATTTCTCTACACCCCTCAATGTTATGCATTCTCGCCAATGTCAGTGCCCTCCAGTGAAGACCACCAGGAACAGCTCTGCACAGGCCAAGTTGATTACTCTCAGCAGGGAGAACACACCCCATGGGAAGCCATGGGTATCTCAGTACCAAGGTGTTAGAAAGACTGACAAGACTTAGGTTTGTGTTTGCCAATTTGGGGGAGTGTTTAAGGAAGCAGGGCTTTGCTGTGGAATGGATGCTGTCAAGAAGCCAGGTAACTCTATGATTGGTATCCTAAAAATGTTAGGTATTGGGAGGGCAGAGTGGAGGGAGACTAAAGCCATAATTGGTAAAGAACACCTGTCACTCATGAGCTGGAAGAGAAGATGTTTGGTATTGTGTCTTTTGGACAAGGTTCATGTTTTGTCTAAGTTCAGACATGATTATGAAGTGGTCTTGTTTTTATCTTGATCCATCAGGATCACAGAGTGGCCTTGTCTGGTGTTTATGTTCCCCCAAATTGTTTTCCTTCAACAGGAAAACACCAAAGCCTAGTTGTCAGTGCCAGGCCAGCTCAGAGCAACGCCAAGACCAAGCTGTCAGCACCAGGCCAACTCCTAGATGTCATGGGTGCTTTTTTCCTTCTTAGTCTGGAGGGTCTCCTTACTCTCTTCTGACCAAGTCAGGTCATGCCCAACCTCAGAGCTGGGAATAGGGTGAGGCAAGTGAGGTGAGAGGTGCACAAAACTGAAAGAGGCGCTCCCTCTCAGGAACCAGCTGCGCCCTTGTGTGACCCTGACTGGAAGCGCTTCCTTAAAGTCAATGCCCAGCTTCCCTCCATTGCCTCACCTCTGCCCTGCTCTGCCAAATCCTCTGCCCTTTCTCTAACCCTAACCCTCACCCTAACCTTCATTCTAAATCCTACCCAAACCAGATAAAGACATACCGAGACCAGTGATAGTGTTCAAGACGAGCTACCCCAAAATATGGCACTTCAGCATATTGACTATTTTAAGCTGAAGGAGTTTGAAAAAATAGCAGGAGTTGGACATTTCTTCCACTGTCTCCCCTGAAACAGGTCATAAAACCTTCACATGAGACGTGCCCTTCCTATACCTGAAGGAAAGGAACATCTTTATCTCTGAAGACAAAGAGACACAGAACAATCCTAACAAACAGGCCTTGTTGAGTGTTCCCCAGTTAATGCACTTACCTCCTACTCTCTAACCTATCATATTCCTCCATGACTGTCCACCCTTCATCAACCCAGCATAAAAATACTCAGGTCTGTTTCTTTGGGCCTTCGTTTCCTTGTGAAGGCTCCCATGTCACATAAAACTTATACTAAATAAATTAGTACGCTTTTCTCCTATAAATCTGTCTTTGTAAGTTTGGTTTTCAGACCCAGCCAAGGACCCTAGGAGGATCAAGAAAATCTTTTTCCTTCCCTACTTCAAGGACTGCTTTTGCCCTTCTGACCATTAATGCTCTCATGATTATCACCCTATACTAAGTATAACACCTAACAGTTTGCTATTGCTTCATGTAGATTTGTTTGGTTTCTCCAATTGCACTATGGATCTTGGCCTGACTGGGTCTTTCTCGTCATTCATGTCTCATCTTAAATATGCCTCCTGAGAAAGGACTTCCCAGCCCACCCTAACTAAAATACATTCACCTTCAGTCATTCTCTGCCTTTAGCTTGTTATGTTTTCCCTCGTTGATTACTATCTGAAACGATTTTCATGTATTAGGTTATGTATTTAAGCATGCTATTTTTTGTCTTCACCAGCCATACCAATGTTAATTCTATAAAGTTCTATAAAGTATTTTGTCTGTCTCGTTAATCCTTGTGTCCTGGGGCCTTGTCATGTTTATGTTTTCAACAGTCAATATGCATTTGTTGTAAGCACACACATGAGCTATAGTAAGTGTCCTGTGAATATGGGTTGGAGGCATGGCGGGGAGATGTCAGAATAGAACAACAGAATCCTTGCCTTCATACGGTTTACAGCCCAAGTTTAATCTGTACTTGAATGATTGTGGATTAAGAAAACAGGTGTTACGGATTAAAAGCACATGTTAATATATAAATACTGCTAATTGATGCCCTGATTGCTAATCATTTTAGAAGTCTCATGATCTTATTTCAAGTTGCTACATACAATTAATAGATTGTACTTCAGAAAAAGAGAATTTTGAAATTCAGGATTTTCTTGTCTAAGTTTTCCAAATTCATGACGTTTAAAATTACAAATTGGTGAAGATTGTATGCAGAGTTAAATTCTTGATTCAACTCTCTGGATGAAATTTAGGTGATGAGGCTGGAATGAAAATAACGATTGTGCAGGGAGGGAGGGCTGTCAAAATTTTCGTTTGTTTGTTTAGTTTCTCTCTTTTTTATTATCGCCTGTCTGTGTGACTTTTCATGGTTGTTTGTGGTAAGGAAACTTCCGTTTTTATCAGCTGACCCTGACCTCTATACTCATTCAATTCAGCTGCTATTTATAGAGTTCACAACGCCAAACCAGGCAGAAGCCAAACCATGGATGGTCTCTGCTTCTGGAATAAGGCGCCATATCATCTGTGTGCCTCTTTACACTTTGGCCAAATGATTGTTTTGTCCTTTGAATTGTCTGCTTGATGAATTGTTTAGCCTTTGTTGGCATCCAGTATCTGTGAGTGGAAGTTGGTCGCAGGTATTTCTGAGATGTGAAAAACCTTACCTGTGTACTTTGGTTTAAATGGTTCTAGATTGTAATGTACTGAATATGGTTGTTCATTTATACAAAACAATAAAATAGAACTTTCTCTATGCTTAGAAAAAGGTCTAAAAGGCTACCTCTGGGGAAGAAGAAGGATTTGGGAAATGGAGTCAAGGCAGACTTTGGTTTTATCTATACTATTTGAATTTTTCACAGTGAGAATGCATTATATGTTATTTATATAATTAAAATAATTTTAAAAAATAAGTTTAATTGACAGAGAAAATACATAACGAATACCATATTCTCAGATTCTATACCAAGGCTAAAAGGAGAAAATCTCAACTCTCAATGAGATTATACACATTTTCATAAAACACAACCAGAAGAAAAAAATGTTCCTGAAGGTCTTTAGTGATTGCCTTGTAAGAAGCTCTCTGTTCCCAGCAGATGTCTTATTGATGACTCATGGTGGGCAGTTCATTCCCCCAAGCACTCTCAATTTCCTATTAAAAGTCTTTCTGTTTCTTCCTAGTGCTGACTTTCCCTCACTGAGTCTACGCAGCTGTTATCTTGTGCAACTGCCATTTTGTGATTTTTTTTTTCCCTACTGCCACTGATCTGATATTGACAGATCAATTTTCATTATTGTCGGTCACTGCCAACATGTCAGTCATCCTGCCTGTCAAGTCCCTAGCCACACCTAAAGGAACAAGGTGTACCTACAGCTCTTTTGGAGTGACTAGACCCAGTTGGATTTCTAACTCAAGGGCAGTCAAAACCTATAGGCTGGTTTACAACCAATGAGGTATTTGGGCATAAATAGCCTTTCCAAACAAAGGTAGGTTGGCTCCAGCGGTCTGATTCCCAGAGTTGGAATTAAGAAACACTGAGAGAATAGGGCAGTTTGCAGTGAGAGTTGTTCAGAATATGTTAAAGAGGCCTCGAAGTAGAGCGGGGCCATGAGGAGCCGTAAGCAAATTGAAGTTGAGAGGAAGCAGAATAAACGGACACACAGATGATATAAGAAAAGATTACGAGTAAAAGGGAAGCCAGTTGACAGTGTAAGAGAATCAGAGATACCTAGAGAAGCAAACCTGCAGAGAGTAAGTGGGTCACATTAATGGCGGGTGGGCTTCCCGAAGGCCCGTAAACAGCAGCACCTGCGCTTCCAGAATGGTCTTGGCATCTATGCGATTCTCATTCCAGTCTCCTCAAGCCTGGTTCCAATGCCATTCTAGCCTTCCTGGAATCGCATGGTTCTGCCTTTCCTGGGTTCTCTGAGACTTGACTACGAGGTTGACAACACTGTTTCCTCATTTCTGAAAGATATAGCACATTCTTCATTACTTGTGGTGACCTGAGTCTTATTCTTAAAATCAGGAAAGCCTAACTCAAATGGTCAGCTTGCCATGCAGGTGTCCCTTTACCACAGAAGGTAGGATGGACACAACTGAGCAGAGTGGAAAAAGCATAATCTTTGGAGCAGACTGATCTGAGCTGCAGTCCAAGACCTGCCAAGTGTGAGCTGTGACACTTTGGGTAAGTTACTTAACTACCTCTGAACTCAGTCTTTCTACTCTAAATTGCCTCCAGCTCAAGATTGCTATGAGATCCAAGAATGGTTTATATAAGCTACTGGCATGGTGCCTGACGCAGAGTTAGCACTCTATAGAAGTTCATGCCCTTTTTTTCTTCTGTCTGGATACTTCCTGTCTTTCACAATAAAGACAACCCACACATCACAACCCACAACCTTCAGTAGCAGCAGCTATGGTTAAAATTGTCTGCTTCCTGTCTCCCTGGGTTCTACTATTTAATTGTTTTGTGCTCATGCATGTACAAAGTAAAAGTCAACCTAGCTAAAGCTGAAAACATGAATTTTGGGTCGGATTTTAGGCCCATTTCATTTGCTGTCTACTGAGAATTTATTTGAAGAGACTAGTTAAGAAGCTCGCTATAATGCAATCAATTATTCGGGGAGTGGGGTGGGAATAGGGGTTATTTGTTTAATACCTACACCCAGTCAGCATACTATCAACAATATTTATTAAGCTGCTATTATGAGCAAAGTTACTGTCAAGATAGGAGGAACACAACACTGCTTATAATAAAATTGTGGTACAGAGTGATTGAATCACAGGTTTTTTTTGAGTTTTACTTATATAGGATTTGCAAATGTATGCTGATATTTGAACAATGTAATAAACATTATAAGAGTAGTGCTTAAGTCTCTTAACTAGGACTAACTAGGATTTAATCTAAAAAAGACTCCTGTATAGTGCCATAGTGTCTTGCTCCTAGAAAGGGCTTATTAAATATTTATGAACGAGTGACTCAGTAGCTGCTCTAGATGCTACAGGAATCAGCAAACATCTGTAAACATCAGATCTTGCTGAGCTAACCTGGAGTATTACTATGTAGAAAAGTATATGGTGGTACTGTAATTATGATGGTACCAAATTATTCTAAAATCATAAATGCAAGAGGCATCCAAACATATTTTACCTGAGAAACTAATATGCCTATTTTCCCTGCTTAGACCTCTTTTTCCTGCAAGATTACATACTACATTTTTGAAAAAGGATCTGTATAAATCTTTCTGGAGCTGTTCACAATAAATTCTTTATTTTCTAATAACCTCAGAGAAGTAGCTTTCTGTGCCCTGCTGACCTTCTCTCAAAACAAAACAAACAAACAAAAAGAAAACATAGACCAGAAAACTGAGCATCTTCAACAATCTAATTAGGCAATGTGAAATATGGACATTCCAAAAGCACTGTCGATTATTTTTTAGTCATAAAAGACAAGTGCAAGTGTAATTATTCCAACAACTTAAAGATTTATCTTGGGAAAACACAAACCACAGAATCAACAATTCTCTAAGGACAATAAAATGAGAAAAAAATATTCAATGAAAAATCAATGAGAGAATTTGATAGATAATTCACTCTTCCTACCACACACAAATATCCCTGCAAAGTATATGTGAGGTAAGCCAGTATAAATTCAAACTTGAATAAATAACGTTTATTCTCTCAATTAGACAAGATATGACTCTCAGTTAGACAAGATAGAGATAAATCTAGAACCTAAAATAATATTTATTTTCACTGGTAGCACTTGTCATCTGTCATGTAATATAAGCAGGTTTTGTGCCTTTGTCTAGATAGTTGGGCAGAACCTGTTTAAATCAGCAAAAATGTTAATTTATAAAATGAAATGATGGACCGATTTTTCACAGTGAAACTCTTCATATGAGAAGTTCCCCATTAAGGAACAACCCAAAATAGCTTGCTTGCCTAGGTGGCATCAAAATGCCAATACTCAAGGAAAGAAAACATCTCATCAAGAAAAGGTCAAATTAAACTAGGACAATAAGACATGGCATATAATTAACATCTCCTGACTCGACATTTAGTTGTTAGATAAGTATCATTAGACAAGATAACGTATGAAAAAAAGAACATCTTAAAGGGGACGAATCAAAATTACCAAAATTGTTCGAGAAAGAGAATGACTAGACTATGGCCTTTAGGATCCATATCATGAATCTGGTGTCATTACACTGCTACTTTAAATGAAATCCAGTTCTTTCTCATGATTAAATAATGGGATTGGAACGAAGACACAGAGTATTCTCGAATTTCATTTCATTTCATTTTTAAGAAGACATATTTTTAAAGAAGTCATCATCATCATCATCATCATCGTCGTCGCCATTATCATCAAACATTTGAGAAATAATTGTGTGTCTCATAAGAAGAGGGGCCAGAATATCTACGAGCTAGCAGAGTAAGGCTCTCTCCCTGTTTTTCAGTTCCCTGTTCTTTCTTTTCACTGAGGAAAGACCCCTTCTATTCCCTTTGGCAATCTATCCTGAGCCGTCTTAGGTGTGGAATGCTTCCTGTGACCCCTACATGCATAAAGCAATTCCGGGCTTTACGCTTACTCCCTACTTTTCTTAATTTTCCAGGATAGTGCTGAGCCTGCCACAGGCTTTTGATTGACAGAAGTGAAACCAGTCTAACGTTCAGGGTCCTCTCTCATTAGGGATGTCCAGAATCCTCACTATTTCCCCCTGTGTCTGAGGCAATGGTAATGCCATTGTTTCCCTCAAGGATCCATACAATGAACCTTACAGATATTTTTCAGACAAGTCGTCCTGAGTTTTACCCTGAAGTAGCATGGCTGAGCAGAATGTGTATGCCTGTTTATCGTGCTGTCTCCGTGGTTCCCACCTCTTGTGTCCTTGGAGCTTCTTTTGAGCTTAACAGAGTCTCTGTACAGAAAAGATCATTGTGCTTAGACAGATACAGTGCCTGGCATGATGAAGAGCTCTGTGAAAAGTTAGCCTTTACATTTATTCAGATTAATCAGATTAATTATCAGGCTATCATTTTCTAAAATGTAACTGTGCAAAAACTTCACTTCTTTAAAATAACTTTGTCTCTTTATCGTTCTCTTTGATTCAAACTAGACTTGTCTAGTTTAATAGCACCATGACTCACTTGCTTCTTTTCTTTCCTTATCCTTCCACCTTTGCACGTTATGCACAACCACTCCCTTAATCATTAAGCCCTTAGGACATCAGATTCCTGTCAGCATCAAATAGTCTTAGGAACAAAGCCTCAGGTCTGTTGGCCACAGAAACCCAGTTTCAGTCAAACTGAAGATAACATCTTGACCTCTGTTGTGTTTCAACTCCAGACCCATGAAGGCAGAACGACCCTAGAGCCACATCCCCTAGAAACCAGACAGAATGACGCCATGACTGACATCAGGACTTGATATAATGATTACCCACCTCCCACCCTAGGCCTGACCAATCAGTAGAGCCCATGACTCCAACTCCTTTAGCTACTACCATGACTAATGAGTTTTCCTCTACCTAACCTATTCCCTAGAGGCCATCAGGAAGACAGGTCTTTGTGTGCCAGCTCACCTGTGCCATTAACTTAAATGATAAACCTTTCCTTTCTTTGCTGCAAACTCCTGTTCATGTCTCATTTTGCTTTGATGCACGTAGGCAAATGAACCCCCTTTAGTTCAGTAACAAAAACAGCGCTTTAAAGAGATAGCAGAATGAGATAAGTCACAGTTTATGGGGTTTTAGAGTTGCAAAGCATATTTACAATACTAATTATTATCTCCCAAAACTAAAGTTTAGAAAGTCATCCTTTGCCTCCAGATTGCTGGATTTCCCCTACATCAGGCCACTCGGAACACACCCTTTCCTCCTTGGAGTGTTCTCAGTGAACCACCAGTTCATTTCTCTCTGCCTAGGTGTGGTTATTAATTAATCAGTTCAATGATTTGTTAATTTATTTAATACACGCTCCCAAACCCCACTGCTCATTCCAAAAAGAATTTAAAGTAGATCATCATTATTCATGTGAAAAAACAAAGAGATAGTCTTGTTCCTCAACATTTCTTTACAAAGCCCTTTGTCCCCAAGCTGGGCTTCTGCTTCTTATCTCGCTCAACCAAGAAGCAAGGTTTGTTTTTTCTGGAGATGGCCCCACCTTTGTCTCGTAGGGCAGCTTTGAAGTATTTGGTTAGAACAAGAGGAACACACCCTCCTTCCCCTCTAGTGCTTCACTCTGAAAATAAATGGTTTATATATACAGTCATGCACTGCTTAACATGGAGATACATTCTGAGAAATGCATCGTTGGGTGATTTGTGGTTGTGCAAACATCACAGAGTGCACTTACACAAACCCAGATGGTGTAGCCTACTACACACCTAGGCTTTATGGTACAGCCTGTTGCTCCTAGGCTACAAGTTTGTACAACATGTTACTGTACAAAACAACACGAGATTAAATCAAGCACAAGAGACAATAACGCAATCAAGAGACTTGGTGAAAAGGTGAAAGGATTAAGGAGTACCAATTGGCAGTTATGAAATAGTATTGGGCATATAGAGTACAGCATAGAGAATATAGTCGATAATATTGTAATAACTAAGTATGGTGTTAGAGGGTACTAGACTTATTGGAGGAGCATTTCATAAGTTATATAAGTGTCTAACCACTATGCTGTATATTTGAAACTAATATAATGTTGAATGTTAACTGTAATTGAAAAATTTTTAAATACTAAAAAAAAGAGACTTGTAAACACGAGATGTATGAGGCTGCCGCTGGTGTAACACGGCATATCGTTTTATAGCAAATTTTTTTTATAAGTAGAAATAGTACACTCTAAAATAACTATAAAAATACAGTATAGTAAATGCATAAATCAGTAACAGTCATTTATTTTCAAGTATCATGTACTGTACATAATTGTACGGGTCACACTTTTATATGTCTGCAGCGCGGTAGGTTTGTTTATATCAGCATCACCACAAACCTGTGAGTAATGCGGTTCAATGTTGCTAGGCAATAGGGATTTTTCATCTTCATTATCATCTTATGAGAGCACCATTGTATGTGTGGTCCATTGTTGACTGAAACATTGTTTTTCGGTGCATGTCTTCATCTCCTTTGAGCTTAAAACCCATATATTCAAAACATTTGATAAAGAAAAGGAAATTTCAAGCAGGCTCCCAGTAGTCTTCCCTAGAAACAGATTAAGTGTCCATTATTTAGAATGAATCCAAATCATCACAAGTTGTATCACAGGCTGGGCCCATGAGAGTTTATTCACAGAAATTAAAACTCACAAATTTATCCACACATTTTCCACATACGTTTGTTCATTTCATGTACGATAGTTCTAGAATGATGGCTCTTACAGAAGTATGTGGCTTTTTTACTTTACCCCTTTCATACACCATAGTGAGTTCTAAATTCTTACTGCTTGAGATCAAACTACACTGTTCAATGTTCTCCCATGTTCCCCTGTCTGCTTTAGGAAAATGTCTCCAGTTTTCCTAGGGATGTTTTTCCTATAAGAAGAATTCGAAGGAAGAAAATAACTCAGTTGATCAACGTGATCATCTTCCAATTCAACATGGACATACTCTTTACCATATGTCAGGAATTATGGAGTGATTCTTTATCATCCCATTATGCTCAGCTGTTGTTTACTTTTTGTGAATTGAATGTTGACAATTATAGTTTGAGGGTTTTTTTTAACAGCATATGCTGAACAAGATAAAATATTTAGAACAACTTACTTTGGACTTAGTAATTATGCTCATGCTTTCAGCCCATTTATGACTAAATTAGAACATTTAGTAATGTTTGGTGACAACTCCCACACTTTGTAAGCACCAAGGGGAAAAATTATAATTTATTTAATTGGTTTTCATTTGGAAGGGAAATACCCCATTTCAAGTGCGTTAGAAAAGGCGCTGTATATTCCCCCATGAAAATACACAGATGTTCAGACATTTGAGAAATTAACATATATCTTCCCAAAGGAAACTTACAAAGGCTATTTCATTACATTACAACCATTCCTTTCATCCGCATAATTTTTTCAGGATCACTCCCAGTCACCTCCTTTTCCCTTTACATATTCTTTCCAGAAGCCCTGAACTTCAGACAGAGATGAGGTCATTAAATTATTGTTGGTTTCCAGGGCCACCATCGACAGACTAAATGGCATCATTTATTCAATAAGCGCTTAAGGAGTGCCTGCTCTATGCCACGCCTGTGCTGGGTGCTTGGATTCTGAGATAAACTAAATGTGGTCCCTTCTTCAAAGACCTCATGACTTGCAGAGACGAAGAAGAAAATGCACAATTACAACTCTGTAGAAGATAGGAGGCACCTTAATCAACAAAAATGAGGAGAGAGTAGCAGCAGGGCAGCTGAGAAACATTACTAAGAGCAGGCAACGTTTGCATGAGTAAAGGGAGAGAGAGGAGCTTCAGGCAGTGATGCCCCCACTCAGAGGCCCAGAGGCAGGAGAATGCGCCCCTCAGTCAGTGATAGTTATTAGTTCACTGGTGAGCTAAGGGAGAGGGAACTCAAACTGAAAAGTTAAGTGCAGAGCAGATGGTGCTGGGCTTTGCACATGAAATTTACTCTGAAGGCATTGGAGAACGCATGAAGGATTCTGCATTTTCTCTGGTGTACAATATGGGAAGGTGGATGGGAGCTAGACAGATGGCAGCCTGTGCTGTATGAACCTGAACCAGTACTGTGGCAAGGTGAGTGCAGAGAAGAGAACAGACTTGAGTGAATTTTCAGGATGGATCAAATATGTTCGAAGTGTGGAAAATCTTGCTTGTAGAAAGTCTGGGCAGAAAAACTGGAGTCAAGACAAAAAAAAAAAAAAAAAAAAGCTTCATCCCCTTTCCATGCTGCTATGGCTGGCCAGGCTCCAGTCCCATAATGGAGGGACATATTTTACGGGAATAATAGATAGTTATCCAGCACTTACTGTGACCAGACTGGCACTTTACGTTAAAGGGGATCAGGATATGCCACCCCAAAACATATCATTTTGGCATAAGAATTACTTTGAGCTGAAGGCAACTGAGAACCAATAGACAGAGAAGAGTTCCCTGCTCTCCCCTCGTCTGCCTAAAAGCAGGGCATAAATTTCCCTTTGTGACAGGGCCTCTCTCCCCCAGAAGGGAAGAGCAACTCTAATCCCTGGAGATGGAGAGTCAACATGGAGATGAGTCTGCATAAACAGACTTTACTAAAATAACCCTTATCTTTCATTAGTTTCCTGATATATTTCCTAGTCACTTCCCCACAATTTATCATCTCTTGAAATCTAAACCCCCTTTCCTTTGTTAAAATGGTATATAAGCCCCTCAGGTTAACCATTTCTTTGAGTTTCACTCCTTTTCTGTGAACTCCTGTGCATGTAAATATTAATAAAAATTGTGTTTTTCTCCTTTTAATCTGTCTTTCCTTAGTTTAATTTGCAGGGCCCCAAACACTAAACTTAAGAGGGTAGAGGAAAAGTTTTCCTCCCTGACAAAATGTATTATTTCATTGAATCCTCATCCCTCTTAGAGAGAAAGGTAGTACTACTATCCCATTACATAGATGCAGAAACCAAACTAAGAGATGTTAAGAAGCTAGTCCAAGGTCAGGTAGTTGATAAGTAGCAGATGTGGGATTTGGACCCACAGCCTGATTGTCTAACAACTATGCTGTATAATCCCAACACAATAGAAAGACAGACAGACTAACAGAGCCAGCAGACATGGATTAGGGTACCAGGAAATCTATATTCTAATCCTGGTCCTGTCATCATCAACAATAAAGTTAACCATGAAAATATTTGTATTGTTCTCCATAGTTCAGATAATGAAGTCATTGCCTGAGATAAAGTATGACTTTGGATGATGGGATGAATTTTGTTACTCTCCCAACTTATATGGTGAAGTCTTAACCTTTAGTACCTCAAAATAACCCCTAGTGCCTTATTTGGTGATAAAATCTTAAAAGGGTAGTAAAGATAAAAGAAAGTAACTTTCTGACTAATGTCTCTATAAAAAGAGGAGATTAGGACACGGATTTACACAGAAGGAAAAACATGTGAAGACATAGATAGGAAACAACCAACTATATATATACCAAGGAGAGAGGCCTCAGAAGAAATTAACCCTGCAATACCTTGATTTTAGACTTCTAGCTTTCATAATTGTGGGAAAATAAATTTCTGTCATGGTACTTTGTTATGGCAGCCCTAGTAAACTAATACAATCTTATAAACTCTCTGTATTTTATCAACACGCAGTTTTTAAGTTACCATTATGTCCCAGGCACTATTTTAATGTTTTTCATCTACGTTTAGCAATGATTACCATCCTTCAATAGTGAGCCCACAAGCTAAACCACAGATATTTAAATTCCAAGAATATATCAATTTCCAAGAAAATGAAACAAGTCCTTTCTGTTCTGTTAAATGCAAAAATAAACACCTACGCAGGCCAGTTGGGAGCTGCAGGGGATGCTTTTTGACTTAGGCATTAACCAAGGTTATTAAGCCTAAACCATCAATTTCTCTAATTTGAAAGAGGAAAGGTAAGCAGCAGAGCTCCTCCTGATGACCTTATTTTGAGCAGATCTCTCTCTTTAGTTGGATAACTCCATTGCCCCAGGTTTAACTAATCTGTGATGACCAAGTTGGTCACATTAATACTATTTACCCAATCACAAAGCCCTAAATGGTTACCAAGGGAGGCCCTGTGGAGAGCCAGCTTTAATAGAGAGGAGAAGGGAGTAAACTGAACTCCCCAACTTATGTACAAAGTTTTTGTGGAGGTGATTCTAAGAGAGGTATAGGGGAACAGAGGACAGCCAGTAGGGAGTGATAGAGTTGAGCTGAAAAGAAAAGATGAAGAGAGACACGGCAGCTGCTATAGGACAGAAATGTGAAGAAATGGTGAAGATACACTTAGGTTTTGGTGTGTGATTTGTGATGTGCATTCCTCTTTAATTTATCTATTTGCCTCTTTATTAGCAGACCCATTCCCTGCCTGTGCTCTGTCTGTCTGATTTCCAGGCTCTCTTGACCATCCACTCTAGATTAGGTTTGCCAGTGAAGAGCACTGGTGGAGCCCTGGAGTTTTGGAGGAAAGGAGAAGCCAAGGCGTTTTTGTCTTTCCTCTCTGCTTTGAGAGGCATATCTGGCAGTAGCTGCAACACTTGCATGGCTAATCCTCTGTGTTCAATACCCTTCATTCAATAATCCGGTGTGGATTTTGTTTTGCTGGCAGAACCCCGATTGATATAGAGGAGAGGCACCTTTTCTCCTCACCTGGCTTCCGTAATGAGAATTTCTCTAAATGCAGGCTTTGTCTCTTTTTGCCCCTTTACTCTTTCCACCCCTGGGGCTCTGGAGTGAGTAATATGATCACAATTTTGGAAGAATCACTGGGCTTGTTAAATCAACTCTGCTTCTTCCTTTTTGGAGTGCGCCTTCCAAAGGAGCACCATGTCCCTCTGTATTGTAAGTCTTGCCTGGTCATGCCTGCTCTGGTCAAACAAGTGCCTGCCTACGGGCAAGTCCGTGTAATTTCAGCCCATTTGACCACCAGGCCTAAAGCTTAGTCTTCCAGCCTGGTCTCTAGTAGTAACAAAGGTCATTTCAATTTGCTCTAACTTTGTTTTATTTCTTCAACTTGTTCAGATTCTTTTGGAACTGGATTTACGGAGGTTTTTTTTTTTTTTTGTTTTGTTTTTTTGGATGCTACAATAGCAGAGAAAAGCCTAAAGCCAGAGGCATCTGGGCATAGCTGATTAAACAATGTTCTCCTCAGCAATTTCTGGAACTCTCCAGTTGGGCTCCCATGTGTCCATGGATCAGCCCTGCTTATTGCTTACTTCCCAACTTCTCTTACCTGACAGGTTGACAGTGGCACCACTGAGTTAGAAGATTTTTCCTAACCCCAGATTGATGTGGCCAAAATTAACGTCTGCCTGTGAGGTTGGAATCCCACAATCCGTTGCTGTTAGAAGTAGAGTCCTGCTGTACTTGGTGTCAGTAAAGATGACTTCTAGTATAAGGCTCCTCATTTCTAGAACCACCAGCATCCTGAACTCCCAGGGCCAGAGCCTTCTTTCCTCATGGTGCATTCTTCCTTAGTATTCCCTGTCATTCTCCCTGTAATCTAGCTGTTTTGTAACCACTGGCATTCTTTACACACACACAAACACACACATGCACGCACGCACGCACACATGCACGCACACACGTATGCATGCATGTCTAATTCCCTCATGTGTGCATAGTTCAAATCTTTTTCCTAGGAGACTCCTCAGCCATCATGTAAAACAAGGATTCAAATATATGTACCAGGGGAGGGTTATTCCCAAACTTCACTTTCCAGAAGCATCTGAGTCTCAGCCATGGCCTTGTATCAATATATATATTTAAAGTTGAGCCCAAGGTGAAGAGTTCTGCTTCTAGATACCCCCTGGGCTGTTTTTCCATTCTCCATTCCCTTTGATCAATTCACATGATCAAATTCATTTGATCGATGTAGCAGAGAAAAATCGAGCTCTTGAAATGAAGTCAGATAAGAATTTCTTACAAAAGAGCACATTTCTTCACAGTGTTGTTTGAATCCACGATGGGGCCAGGATTCCAGGACAAGAGATAACTAAGCTAGAAACAGATTAGGACTCTGCTGCAGAAAATGCACTTTGGCTCCCAGAGTGATGGAATCGTGATAAAATGAGATCGTTTGTGATATCTCTACAGAGAAGTACTGCAGGCTAACCTGAAGCTCCTTGAGTTTATAACAAAATCCCAGTGGTAGCCATTTGGAATGTGGATTTTCACTTCCTTCTTGTATCCTTTTGCCCAGTACTACTGTATGGGGCACCCAGTAGGTGAGCAATCAATGATGAGTGAACGAATGATGTTTTAAAGGATTTCTAAAATAGATCAAGACCATTTGTCCCAAAAAAAAAAAAAAAAAAAAAAAAGCTATTTTAGCCCTTTTTAGCCCTATTTTCCCCTTCCGTTCTCTTTAAATTTTTGTCCTCTTATTTTACCTCATTTCTCCCTTTAGACACTTATAGTCTGCTTAACAGGTTCCAGAAACTCTGGGGCAACTCTTTCTGCCACTACCATCCCGCCTATCTATGGGTAAGTAGTTTAAACAACTTGTGAAGGGCAGTTTTATGAATCTATTGGAGAAGCGTGACTGGAAGATAAAAGGACAGTTGAAAATACTTTATTGAAAGTTAAAAGCCCTATATTTTATTATTATTTTTTCTGGCTAAAAGCCCTATATTTTATGTGCTGATCATTATTCCCAGTGTAACCAAAAAGGGCCAAGTCTGATAATTGAGTGCGGTGAGAGCTAGCTGAAGTAAAGTTTCTTTCTCTGAGGTCCCAGGGCCCCTATAGGTCCTGTATGTATTTGTCATCAGCATCTCATTCTTAGAATGAGAGACACAGAAAAACACATCTATGACAGAAATAGATATGGGAAAATGTGTGGTTCTGATGATGGTTTGGGAAGGGTACACCTTCCTTCCAATGTAACTAGGTTTACTGAGATCTGGGAAGATAAGCCCCTGTGTGGCCCCCATGATCTTCTGGGCAGGGTAGTGTGGTGTGGCTGCACCCTCATGGTAGGTAGAGGAGAAAAAACAACTGAGAAAAAAAAAAAATTAAAGATGTATGTGAAAGGGGGACGGAATTGATGATGTGATGATAATGACAGCTACGGTTTTCAAGTGTCTACCAAATGCCAGGTGTTTTACTCGGCCCTGTACTATATTTATCTCTCATCTTCCTACAGCCCTATGAAGGGGACATTATTATTCTTATTCTTCAGATCAGGACATAAGCTCAGAGGGAGTCCTTAACTTGTTCGAAGTTATATAACTACTGAGCGGTAGAGCAATGAATTGAGCCCAGGTCAATTTTAACCTTCAGCATATAGTTTTTGTTTTTCGTTTTTTATTTTCACTTGAGGAGACTGAATCTTTCAAGTTCCAAGGAATATGGAGGTCACTAGTCTTTGAAAGGAAGAGAGAGGAGGAAAGGATGAAAGGATAGTAAGCCTACCAAGAAATGTTCAAATGGTCTCTTAAGTACCCATAGAGAAGGAGCTGTTTCCATCTTTTCTCTCTTGTATCCTCGGCACCTAGTCCTGGCACAAAATAGATGTTTAATAAACATTTTTGAATGAATGAATGAGTAAATGAATGAAAAATATAAGTAAAAGGTCACAGAGACTTTTGAAGGGTACAGAAGAGAAAATGAAGAACTTGGATTGACTTTGCCTTGTCTCTACTGTGTCTTGAGAAAAGGCATGAGGGCTTAAAAAAGTAGATGAGATTCAGAATATCCATTTTGGAAATATAATAGAGAAGTCAACAAAAGATTAAGTCAAGAATGGCTGAGTAGTGAGGACAATGCTCCAGAAGTGTGTATAAATTTGTCAGTTATTTCTGAATAGTACTCTCTTGGTCAGGACGCTATAGAAAAAGATTTGGAGTTGCTTTCTAATCTCATATAACCTGTTTCACTATCGTTAATGTAAAAGAATGAATTAAAAACCTGCCATATACAAGATATTTTATCAAGTGATGATATTAAGATTTACGATTTCAATTGAGAAACCTAATCAGTAGTGCTGGATAGAACCAGGAGTCAAGTCAGTTCTGCTTTAAAGGCACATCTTTAAATATCTATTTAAAATAGTTACTATTGCTATATATATTTTTCATTTTACCCATAAATATTTCAGAGTATGTCTATAAATGGTAGGGACTCTTTAAAAATATAACCACAATATAATTATCACACTGAAAAGAAATTAGTAATGCTTTTAATGACATCATTACAATATATTTACTTGTTGTTCCAATTTCCCCAAATTTAATTTTTATAGGTATTTGATCAGGATTCAAATATGATGCATATATATATTGCAATTAGTTTATATGAATCTTTAAATCTGTAAGTTCTCTCCCTCTCACAACTTATATGTAATGGAAATCAAGTTTTCATCTGTTGAGCTCTCCACAGTCTGGATTTTGCTAATTGTGACCCCAAGATGTCATGTAACATGTTATTTTGGTCTTCTATTCTATCTCGAAATGGTATTTGATTTTTCTAGCAAGAACACACTTCATAAGAGGTGATGTGTACTTCTGCTAGAGAGAATCTAGACATCTCCTTTTGAGCAGTTTGTATCTACAGATGATCATGGTTTAGATTAATTATTTCATCGAGGGTTAAAAAATGGTGAAATTCTAATTATATTAGTCATTTATTTATTAGTTGAATTCTCCCAAAAAGAAATTTCTTCTCATGATAGTTATCCTGAGATACAGTTTATATACATAAAAGCAGGATAAATGCTTGATTCTTCCTCTTTATTTGCCATTTTAAAAACAGTGGCATGGTTCCCTGGTATCTTCCAGAGGTTACCAATGAGGATGTTTGTTGTGGCTCTTGTATTTGTTTGATTTTTGATTTCTGCGTACAGACTCTGAAGCCGTACTGCCTGGAAACAGAATCCCAGGTTTGCCACATGACTTTGAGCTAAGCATTTAAACTTTCTGAGCCTCATCTTCATCGTTTGTAAACTGCGGACATGTAATGGTGCCTTCATGACAAGATTGTTTTGAGGATTAAATGAGAATAAATATACATAGCACTTGGGAAGATGCTTGGCACATGGTTATCCCAATGTAAGTGCTTGTTATCATTAGTATTGCTATTGCTGTTTTTAAGTGTTCTTGAGTGGATGCTGGGCAATAATATTTTGTAAAAGGTCCCCAAGTGATTCTAATGTGAAGCCCAGGTAGAGAACCACGAGACTTGAGAGTTTTAAGGTGATAATGTTTACAAAGCAGGGGAGTGAAAATGACTGTATTTGTATTTTAAAAAGATAGCCCCAAGATCGAGTCCCTGCTCCTTCGCTCACTAATAGCATGAGGTTTGGCAAGCACATTAACCTCTCTAAGCCTTAGTTTCTTCATAGGAAATAAGATTAATAATAGTGCGGGGCTCATAGAAAGGCTGCGAGGATCAATGATTCTGTACAACTCTGGTACACAGTAAGTGCTTAATAAGTGTTAGCTGTGATATGTCCAAAAAACTTCACCACAAGCCACGGTCCGTGTGCCCAACTGACACTCCTCCTCTCCCTGCCTAGATGTATCTCTTCATAGAACTAGTTTGTTCTACCTTTTCACCATTTCTTTATTCAAATAGAAAAGGCAAGAATGAGATATTGGAGAAGACTATATTCCACACAACCAGCTGTAGTAGAAAGGTATCTGTGCTCAATGCAATGAACAGCTACGTAAAGTTACACTCCAAGAGTTCGTAGAAGAACATTTTAATTTAAATAGTATTTTGAAAGAGAAAAATTTCAAATTTGCTAAGCACAAAAATAAAGACCATTTGAACAGCTCTGTGCCCAAGTCCAGATGGATTTTCTGTTATCTTATTTGTACTTCCTGTCTTATCAGATAGTTCCTTCCTCTTCCCGTTGCACAGCTTTCAGTCGTTTGTTTTTGTTATCTACACAGTATAAAATTTGGGCATTGCATTTGAGATGTTGTGTGCTTTACAAAGAAGGTATTTTGTTTTCCAATATCTTAATTCATCGTCCATAAAGACAATAGACAAGAGAGTCTTTAAGAGACAGATGCTAAGGGATGAATTATTGATCAAACCATAAGCAAGTTGGAAGATGAAATGCATTTGCTAAATCAGTTTTTTTTTAATCTTTTCCAAACTTTTTATCTTCCTAGGCTAGAGATGTATCAATAATAGAGAAAAATGTTATATACACAGGTAGGACCAACTAGAACAATCAGAGGCCTTTTATGATTTCCCATCCCATGGGCCCTGTGTTATGAAAAACTAAACACACCAAACTGCATTTATCAATATTTAATTTATTTCCCCATTTTTTAATAAATCAATATCATCTATAACTGCTAGCCAGAACATCCAATATGAGACATCCAGTCTCACCAAGTATGAGACAACCTATGTTACTATATTGTATTGCTAGAATTCCAGCTAAAAGCAAGAAAGTATTTGGCCAAAACCATCTTTAATGTGAAAACACATTGTATTTTCTCCCCTGGCATGAAGAGTGGAGGTGACAATCCTGACTTTCAGGGCCCTTTAACCTTTGGTTCCATCCTAAGTGGACAGATTGGCCCCTCAAAGATGTCTGTTCTCTAGAACCTGTAAATATGCTAGGTTTCATGGCAAAGAAGAATTAAGGTTGCTGAAGGAATTACGGTTGCTAATCATCTGACTTTGAGATGGGGGAGATTATCCTGGATTATCCAGGTGGGCCCAATATAATCACAAGGTCCTTAAATGTGGAAGCAGGAGGCAGAAGAGTCAGTGTCAGAGTGATATGATGTGAGAAAGACTCAACCAGCCATTACAGGCATTGAAGATGGATGGGCCCAGGAGCCGACGAATGTGAACAGCTTCTGGCTGGAAAGGCAAGAAAAGGGATTTTCCATTAGAGCCTCTTCAAAGGAACATAGCTCTGCCAACACCTTGATTGTGACCAGAGAGACCAATTTCAGACTTCTTGCCTCCAGAATTGTAAGATAATACATTTGTGTTATTTTAAACCACGAGTTTGTAGCAATTTGTTATAGCAGCCAGGAAAACTACTACATAATCTCTTTTTGCAAATTATTGACCTTTACTCCCCTAATGGGCCCTGTGTTCTGGCCAGTGTGACCTCCTCAGTGTACTTGGGCATGCTCCTCTACCTACTTCTGAGTCCTTGTTTATAGTCCCCTCATTAGGACATCATTCCATCTCATATCAGTAGAGGCGAGCCCTGTTCATCTTTCAGATGCCTCCTCTGCCACAGGCTCCATTTTTCCTGTATCTGTCAGATGCATGCAATCTCTTACTGCTTTGAACTCCTGCAGTTCTGTAGCTATCTCTCTCTCTCCTGGAGCTTAAGTGCATTTTCTTCTGTAATAGAATTATTTGTACACGTGTCATATCTTCTCTACTGGATTTTAAGCTACTTGATGACAAGGCTGATGTTTGATTAATCTTTAAATCTTCCTCAGTGCTTAGCTCAATAGATTAATGTTCTATAAACTTAACATATAATCATAGCCTTTTATATATGTATACATATATATATGCATGTATGCAAATGACATCATTGAACCACCATATGCCCTCACAGGAATATAAGAAAAAAGTAAAAAACTAAGGTTTTTCCCAGGCATATCTATTTTTTAAGGAACAGCTCGAGCACTTGAAATTTCACAAAATGGAGATTGAAGAATGGATAAGTATGGTGGAGTTTATCCCTTGATTGAAGAGATGCATATTAGAAGTGGAGAGCTGTACTGGAGACACCTCTGTGGTCACCTGAAGGATCTGAGCAAAGAAAGGAACGTGAGGTCCATGAGTAACAGTGGGGAGGCCTTGGGCTAATAGCCCAAGTTTTCTTTTTATTCGGGATCCAGCCACTGGAAAAAAATGCAAATTTTTTTCATGCAGGTATTGATCGATATATTTCTTTCTAGAAAGAAAGAAACTAAGAATGAAATTAAACAACCACAACGTCAAATGGCTGATGGCATACTTGGCTTGTACATCTCTGTAAGACAAGGCCATTCTTTAAAAAAAAAAAAAAAAAGGTTTTGTTTCCAAGATAAGTAGGTATCTTTTTGGCACCAGAATTTTCAGTTCTGTGAAAATAGAAAATCTTTGTTGTCGATATTTTGCCTAGTATAGCAATTACTTTAGCTATGTTTTAGCTTTTGTCCTTCTAAAATAAATGTTAGACCCATGAATGCACATCCCTCTAAAGACTATTGTAATCCTGTTACATTTTTAGTTCTTTTCCTCTGAAATGATAGATAACAGATATATATTTTTAATTGCTTGTATTTTTGACTATTTACTATATGCCAGACATTATGCTATGTTCTTTAAAGATATTTTGACATTTAAAACTAGCAATCCTGTGAGGTGGGCATTATTATTTTCATTTTAAAGTTTAGGTAGCTGAGCCATATAGAGTTTAGTTTCTTGCACAATCTCTCATCACCAATAAAGGGCATAGAGTCAATTTACCCAGAGGTGTCTGTGTCCCTAAGACCATGTTCTTGACCTCAGTGCCACCCAAACTCTCTCTGTGAGCTATTTACCAGACAGAGGGGGCAGCTATGTTTCTCCTGTACCGAGTAGTATCCAGATGGTGGCTGCTAATCTTAGATAATAGAATTATAAGGAAACTCTAGACAGGATGTTCCAACTTTTGTTTAATAACAACCTGTAATAAAAATCACATTTACCATCTAGTCACAGAACACTCACACACACCTCATGATGAAATAATATCATTGCTACTTAATAGATACTCTGATATGTCTTATTCTATTCTATTTCTTTTCTTTTAGAATTCTGGTCAGGAAGCACTAGATTGTTTCCACAATTTACTCATGAGTCATTATCTTTATTCTGATAAAGACAGCATTAGTGCATAGTTAGTCTATTTTATACCATTACCTCCCCCCTCCCACCCCCGCTTTATTGAAATGTAATAGAAATTGGTTGCTCATATTTATATTTTACAATTCAATGAGTTTTTTTTCAATTATAGTTGGCCTACAATAACATATTAGTTTCAATTGTACTGCATAGTGATTAGAGATCTATATAACTCACGAAATGATCATCCCACTAAATCTAGTACCCCTCTTCCCCTCTACATATTACAACATTATTAACTATTTTCTTTATGCTACACTTTTTATCTCCATGTCTATTTTGTAATTATCCATTACAATTACCTTTTTTAAAGAGTGTTCTACCATCTTAGGCAAGTTATTTAATTTCTAAGTCCTCAGTTTTCTCATCTGCAAAACGAGGAGATTGAGCCCCATTTGTGATTCTTAATCCTGGCTGCACATTAGAAATATTTAGAGAGATTTTATCATACCTACTGTAATAATAAAAAATGAAAAATCTTTAGTGAGCTTTTAAATACCTCATGTACAGGTTTTTGCCTCAGAATTTCTGATTTAATTGGTTTGGTATAGGGCCTGTTTACGGATATTTTCTTTCTTTTTAAATTTTTTTTTCTTTTTTAAATGTTACTGCAACTTGCTACCAGAGTTAGGAATTACTGGACTAGATGATTGTTAAATTTTCTCCCAGCCCCCAATTCTAGGCTATTCTGTCAGGATGAAGAGGTTACATTTTTAAAAATTATATTTTAAATTTATTTGTGTAAGGAGAAAAGGGCATTAACCTTGAGACATATCCCTTACCACAATGGTTTTCGCATCCTAGTTACATAAGGAATTGGCTATTTGGCTCATCCCTAGCAATTCTGACCCTGTGCGTCCTGGGTGGGGCCACACACTCTGCATTTTTAACAAATAACTTTAGGCGATTCTGATGAAAATGGCTTCAGGAACACTGTACATCATCTCAACAACTGTTTATACTTCCCACGGTCCTCAGTGCTTGGCCTATGGTTGGTGCTCTGAAATGTTTGCTAGATTGCTATACCACAAACCTGCCTGGCCACTCTGCTGCCCTGTGTCAGCTCCATGGCTTCATGCTCATTTCCCCAGGTCTTTGATCCCTTTATTAACCAAGTTCAAACATTCAGATTCTCTTTTTTCTCCTACTCCAACCATAATTATGGCCTTAAATACTAAAATCACACTCAAACTGGGTAACTAATATTCTGAGAAGTGAATATATGTTGCTAGATAAAACAATAGGATGAATTTGGAATAAATCTTCAATTTTATTTAACAAATATTTTTATATTGCTGTGTGCCAATCATAGTTATAAGGGCTTTACAAATATTAACTCAGCTTATGTCCACCCACAATAATCCTATGAGGTAGGTGCTATCATCTTCCTATTTTATAGATTAAGATCCTGAATCCCATTGTATCTGTAGCACTGATTTTATTATCCAGTTAATATTTTAATATGAGACATGAAACAATTGTAACTTTTTTGGTAGGCTGCTGCAAGGTGACCTCCTAGAGAAACAAATTCAGTGTCTTCCATCGTTAGAAGTATTTCAGAGGAAAATATTGAGAACATAGTATTAAGGAATTACTTAGTAAAGCATTCTTAAGTTAATTGACCTAAGTAACAATTTCCTTGAATAACCTTATATAATATGGCTTTCTTACCTAAATTTTATCTCTAGCCCTGAAAATTTAATGTACTGCTTAATAAACATTTTCATTTAGTTAACAAATATGTATTTGCCAATAAACTAAGAGACTAGAATATCATTTGCCAATTGACATAGTTATATAACACCCTCACTTTGATGTGTAATTTATTTATTGGTCTATTGGAAAGATACATTCTCAAGATGAAGATGACTTCACAAAGGAGCACTTCCCACTTTTAATGTCCATTTATTATCTGGTCCTCTTGGTTGGTTTTATTGAATCTTACACAATCCCCAGACTTTTCCTTCTTCCCATCTGCAAAACCAAGACAACTTGTCCTCTATCTTCAGGTTCTTCTTCACTTGGTCTGTACCCTTGCTGCCCATCTAACTCTGAGCTTATTTCCAAATGTTGATATTGGGGCTCTTGGGTTGTTTCAAAGACCTGGCATCTATCTAAAAACCACATTTCAGATGATCAGTATCATATCTTTTCCCCTGTGCCTGAGGGGTCCTTGTTTGTAGAGTCCCAGATGATTGAGAGGAGGGGTCTGAGAGTAGACTCCAGTTGTACTCACTGTCATATCTCATGGTGGCCAGGCTTTTCTGTAGGAAATGTATCTCAGAGTAACCCAATAGCTCTCATAGATGAAAAAAAAAAGAGTCTCTTCTTTACAAAAGAATGTCAGCTAAGAAATGTACGAGGAATGGAAAAACAGAAAATCGACAATTTTCCACCCTTAATGAAATCGCAGTTTCAAGAAAGAATCATCAATGGGTGCTAAAGCCATTAAGTAAAAGATTGATGAGGAACTGGAATATTGACATGGTACCAGTGCATCACCCATAGGACACAAGTCACAAATGGGAAAAACTAACTTTAAAATGCAGGCTTCCAGCTGTCACCCGGTACTTGGTGATCAATCTTAACATAGAACACTGGGAAACCAGCTTATATACCTCCTGTACAACACCTTACCTGTGACATATTTTACCAAAAATGTTTAACTTGCATCTAATCGAAACTTTGGATCTAATGTTCACTTTATAGAAAACACAGGGGAAAAAGTTAAAGTTAAATGACATTATGACGAAATCATTAGATGAACTCAGAAAGTGGAATATTCTACAGGACAAATCTTTTCAATGAGTCAATGTCATGAAAAAAAGAGAGTGTGTTTTGGGTTCTCTTCAAGATTAAGAGATTCAGACACATAATAACCAATGCAATGTGTGATTCTTTAATGGATCCCAATTTGAATGGCTGTAGAAAACATGTTTGTGACTGAGTGTCTGTCTTAGTCAGTTCAGGCTGCTATAATAAAGTACTGTAGACTGAGTAGCAATAGAAATTTATTTCTCGCAGTTCCGGAGGCTGGACATCCAAGGGCAGAGTGTTAGCATGGTCGAATTCTGATGAGGGCCCTCTTTTTCTAACTTCTCATTGTATCCTCAGATGGCAGGGCAGAGAGAAGCAAGCTCTCTTTTTACCATTATAAGGTTTCTCATCCCATTCATGAGAGCTCCACCTTCATGACCTCATCTAATCCTAATTATCTCCCAAAAGTCCCACCTCTTATTACCATCACATTATGGGGTACCATTTCAACATATGAATTTTGGGGGGATATAAATATTCAGTCTATCAGATGATAGCCCAAAAGTTTTGTTGGTTTTGATAGATACGATACTTATCTTGCATTATGTAGGAAAATGTCCTTATTTCTCACATTTGAAATATTTAGGGGTGAAATATTATGAAATAATTTACTTCAGAAAGAGGAAAAAGAAAATGTGGCAAAATATTAACAATGATTATAAATTTAGGTTATGTCTATATGACCAGAATTACATGATTCTTTTTACATTTTTCTTTGGTAGCTTTCAAAGTGTGACACTTACTAGAAATGCATATTCCTGGGCCCCGCTGTAGACCTACTGAATCAGAAATTGCTGGGAGAAGACAGCAGCAATGGTGTTTTAACAAGCCCATCAGGATATTCTGATGCACCTTGAAGTTTGAGGACCACTGCCTTAATACATGGTGCAGTTAGGGAAGAGTAGAAGGTAGGAAAAGGATCAATGTGATTAATTACTGAGACAAAACATAAGATCAAAAATTTTAGTCCATGCTATGTAGACATGAAAGTGAGAAGTGAAGGTACGAAGGGAGTGAGAAGCAAAGATAAGAAGCCAGGCTCAGTAAGGCATGTACCAGCTGGGTCTGAAAGGCAGCACTGAGCATGATGAAGGGCGCCAGTTCAGAGCCCAGACTGGCTGTCACACACCTCGTGTCCTGGTTGTGTTGCGTCTTTGGTGGAGATGTCTGGCTCTGCCACAGCAGCTCCTGTTAGTGCTCTTTTTCTTCAAGGACA
Organism: Pteropus alecto; assembly: GCF_000325575.1. Classification (NCBI taxonomy): domain Eukaryota; kingdom Metazoa; phylum Chordata; class Mammalia; order Chiroptera; family Pteropodidae; genus Pteropus; species Pteropus alecto. Next base: position 2,518,176 of record NW_006439717.1, read on the forward strand.
AGCTCTTTCCTAGAGATTTAGTCCTGCTCCTAACAAAGCTGCGACGTGTCGACAGCGGGTGCTGTGTTGAACGACGATCAGTTTCAGAATGCTGTTTATTCGCTATTTCTCATTACGATGCTCCACTGAAATGTATCTTGGAATAATCTTTGACACTGTGCCATGTATCAAGCAACCGGAGTGGCATACCTCCCTTCCAAGCCACACTCTGCTGGCTGGACTGGACCTGCCCCAATACTTGTAATCAAGGTGTACTGACCCCTGCCTCCCCATCTTAGAGGAAGAGGGCCATCATTCCTTGTTCATTTCATCCCACTTCAGTTAACTAGCAAATCTCAGGCTTGTCCCAGGCTTATCTAGTGAATATTAGCTCATATTTGGGTACAGATTATTATAACGATCAATTGAAAGAGGGATTAGAATATAAAATGTCACTAACAAATCTTTTCTTTTCACTTACTCCAACTACATTGTCTGGTATTTTCTAGAACAATATTTCTCAAAACATGTTTTAAAAGATGTTGTATATGAAAATGGTCTGTGGTTAAATAAATCTGGGAAATGCTTGGTTAAACACATTTAATCAAGTTTATTTCATGCAGAACTTCTCAGAGCATCTAATCCATTAAAACTCATTGTGAATTCCCACATGAGGCAATTGTAGAATGAATCCTTTTGTATGAATCTTTGCCCATAGAATGCATGAATAAAGATTATGGCTCAAGGGATATGTTTTAGAAAATGGTTCTTTAAAGATTAGTGGATAAAGTCTTATGAAAAAATATATCTATAAATTAAGCATACAGAGACAGAAGACTTTCTTGAAGTTGTAGGGATGAGAATAGTTTCTACAGTTTATAGAAACATACATAAAATAGTTTAAAACAATAGTAAATCCTTTCTCTGACATGAGTTTTAACTATCTAAGTTTTCAAAACAATTCATCTTTGCAGAATTCATGAACACAAAGCTGTCAGAGATGGAGCTGCTACTGCGTACAACTCTAGAATGTAATGTTGCCTTTGGAGTCAATGCTAGGGCTCTGCATGAGTAACATGGGAGAGGGGGCTGACTCTGCTCCCATGGCAGCATGTCAGATTCCACTTGTTTTCAAGTGCTGGGCTTTGCTTTGTTTGTACTTATGGAAAAAATATAGTTACAGCTTTAAAGTTTCAGCCTTTGGTGTAACATAGTTTATTATAGAAAGAAAATTGTGAGAAACCTATGCTGCTTGGATAATGTCAATTTAATCTTTAGTTTCACTCTTTTTTTTCTTTTTCCAGAAAACTTGAGACGAGTCAAGTATAAAAAACTCTGAGTGCTGTCATTTTTGAGGCTGGAGGATAGGCTGTTTGAGACCTGCATTTTAAGTCTTAACAAAAAAGCAATAATTTCTCTCATAAGTTTTGAATAATTTTGGTTCTTTTTACCAGACAATAGCTTGATTGCATTGCTAGGTTTCTTGATTTAAGGAGCAGGATGACAATAGAAAAAATGAGCAAAGAAGAAAGCTCTAAGGTGGAAGATAAAGGCCAGGATATGTATGAAATTAAATGCAAGCACCCACTCAGGTGCTATCAGGCTCTTACCCTAGTGGGAGTGGGATGGTCTAGGGGACATTAGCCACCCAGGATGACTTAGGTAAAGTTATGGGAGAGTTCTGTAGACCTTTTCTTAAGAAAGGTAATCAAATACAGCTCGATTTTAATATAAATTGCTTTCTTACTTGAGTACACAATATGAATTAATTATGTTCTTGAATATTTAACTCAAGTAAATATACTTGAACATCTTCTTTGCCAGGCATTGTGCTAGTAGCCGCTGAGAATTCAATAATGACCAAGATTCATAGAGCTTACATTCTAGTTGGAGAGGCTAACAAACAAGCAACTACTAAAGACAATGCTGAGCAGGGTTTGCAGTTCAAAAGAAGTAAAGAGTGCTGTAATAGACCTGAACTGTACTTTTTGATTCAATGACAATGGAAGGCCTCTTAGGAGGTGACTTGGGAGGTGTGGATGGAAGGATGAAGAATTACATGTCCAAAGAACTAGCAGGTTGGGGATGTAGAACGTTCTAGGCATAGGGAATAGCAAGTGCAAAGGCCCAAGTTATAAAAGAGCTTAGCATGTTCTACGAACAGTAAGAAGTCCTATGTCACTGAAAGCATAAGGAGCAATGAAGAGAATTCCAGAAGATTATGGTTGCACAACAATGTGAATGTACTTAATATCACTGAACTGTTTACTTAAAAAAGTGATTAAGATGTTAAATTTTATGTTATGTGTATTTTACCACAATAAAATATTTTTTTAAAAAAGATGCACATTGCAGAGGCAGGCAGAAGCCTGATCATGTAGGACAGTGTAAGACATAGTAATTGTACTCTAGGGTAATGGATTTAGACTTTGAAGCTTCACAACTATAGAGATATATATGTGTCATTTTAAGCCACCAAATTTGTGTTACTTGTTACAGCAGCCATAGGAAATTGACATACCTGGGGAGGAAAAGATTGTCCCTGTCTGAGTCTACTTGCACTTCTACCCATCTGTGAGAAACAGGATTTTAAGCAATTGGTGCAATTTAATCTGTAAGAGTGATGTCATCATTGACTCAGTGTTAGGTCCTCAGCACTGTATATCTAAGAACTCATTCCCCGTGGTTCATCAAGGGAGATCAGATTAAGGAGGAATAATACATATTAACTTAACTCACGAGAGAGCTATAAACCAAAACGGCAGTTTATTGGTTTATTCATAGGAATGTAAATACTAAATGCATCAGTTTACTCACATCAGCAGTTAAATGCTCCTTTCGTCTTACTGGGGAAATGGAAATCCAGAAAGAAGGCAACTGGCTCATCTTGAAGGCTGATGACGCCAAATCACACAGTCTGGTGCACTAGTCTCCCCCGCGGATTAGAACATTTAGATTGTTCAGAGATCTCACTCCTGACTTTGCTGGGACCTTCTGGCAAATTCTGACATGCAGTCACTACCTTTCTAGAGTCCTTGAATGTCATCATGATACTGCTTTGGCAATATGCTTCAAATGTGCTACAATGATTTTCAAATTTGTGGAAACTCTCGATTATTTTAGACAAATTCATTCTGGGTAGTTTACCAAGTAGATGCCATGACTATTCATTCAGCAGCTATTGTCCTTGCTCTTATGAAGCCAATTGTTTAATGGTAAGGAGAGGCACCATTAAATATAGACACACACAAAACCCACAAATACTTTTGTGAAACCACTTCTTTATTTCAATTTTATGTTTACAAAATGACAGAGAATAGGGAGTGGGGAGGCAGGAATAACACGTGGTCACCCCTAGAGAGTAGAGGAAGAGGCCATTGCCAACAAGATCGGGTCAGACTGCTCTTCTCTGCCGTTGCAAGTAACAGCAAAGAACAAAAAAAAGTCCAAGTATGAATCAATGGCTTACGTTAACAAGATCAGTCCGTTTAGGGAGAGTGAGGTGATCTGTCCAGCCCATATCCATGCAGAGGAAAAAGGCCCCAGTCAGTCTAATGAGGTCTCGGCTCTGGAAGGGCTGGGGTCCGCTTCCTGTGAGATTTGGGTCGCCGTCTCCAGGGCACATAGGGGCCACGAGGTAGATTCCGGGGAAAACCCCTATGAACCACAGGGGCCCACTGCTGATAAGGTGTGGGGAAGGAGGGCCTAGGCGGCTGCGGACTAAACATAAAGTCATCTTCGAAGTCAAATCCTGTCTGGGTAGATGAGGGGACATCTGAATGGAAATAGTTTAAGAACTGATCTGACTGGAAAGAATGGTCTGAAGAAAAATAGGTATCTTGGGGACAGAACGAGAACTGGGGGGACGTCACTGGGTGAGGGGAAATGGGTCGGGGCTGTGCGGGCAGGAGTGGGGGCAGGGGGAGGCGGGGAGTTGGGAGCGGGAGCAGGGGGCGCAGCCTACGGGAAGGCAACGATGGGGTCGGGAGCAAGACCTGTGGATCTCTGCCGGCCTGGGCCTGCCTCTCGACTCCCAGGCCAGGTTCTCCTGTCGCACGGCCTGCCTTGATCCACTTGCCCACTGGGTCGCGGTTGGGGAGCTCCACACCCCAGGCATCGGCCACGTGGGCCAGCAGGAGCTGGGAGAGCTGTCGGTGCGCGTATTGGTTCCAATGCACCCCGTCTCCCTGCCGGTGCTTCTCCGCATGGCGGAAGTGGAAATGCAAGTCCAACACGTCGAACCCGTGCTTCCCCGCCTCAGCAGAGCTGTAGAAGTTGGCTTCAATCACGCCGAGTCTCAGGCGGAGGGCCAAGGACTGCTGCTCCGGCAGGAGGAAGCCCCCGGTGATTTTCTCGCCAACCGGCATGGCCGTGTTCCACACCAGGAGGCATGACTCCGGCAGCACCTGGCCTAGGTGCCGGAACAGGTTCTCCAGGTTCTCCCGGTAGCTCCTAACGGAGTCCTGTCCGTACCTGGAGATGTCCCAGAGGCAGGAGTTAATGATGACCACGTCCGGGGTGTGCTTGTCGGCCTGCAGCTCTTCCAAGACGCCCTGGACATACTCGTTGTAGACGCGCGTGAGGAAGTAGAAACGCACCAGATGGTGGCCGGAGCAGTACTGGCGGACCTCGCGGTAGCTGGTGCGGTTGTGCATGGGGCTCTTCTGGCCTCCGACCACCAGCTCATCCTGTTCAAAGCTCATCTCCCCCTTGACCTTGAGCTGTCTGTGAGTGAGCAGGCAATCTTTCTGCAACAGGAGCACCAGGTCCTTGTACACGGACCTCTGGACGGAATCTCCCAGGACCACGACGAATTTGTTGTGGAGCAGCTGCCGCACTTCGGAGGACAGCAGGTGGACCATGACGCCCAGGGCAAGCGGCCTAGCTCCTTTCTTTGAACACGGATGGGTCTGCAGATAGCTAGGACAGAAGGAGAGAGTAGCTGGGAGGGACCCACTCTCGGCAGGGCTGCTGTGTGGGTAGGACTCGGGACTAGGAATGGAGTTTTGGCCCGGGAAGCCTGCAGGATGGAACTCCACCTTAAGGCTGGGAGTGGGGAGAGAGAGAACAAGGCGGGAGCCTGGAGCCAGAAGCCCTGCGTGGCCCGTCCTCAGCTGAGGCCTGGGACTTGACCACTGAACTGCCTGCGGCTCTTGGAGGCCCAGGTCCCACCAGCCAGGAGGGGCCAACTCGGCCAGCCCTCTTCCCCGCTAGAAGGACAATCCACCACTGGGAAGGCAGCCCAGATGTCTGACAACTAGAGAATGGTCAGGCAAACTTCACAGCTGCCAAATAATGAGGACTGGGAGTAAGTATGGAGAATGTTTGTGATATGTTGTTATAGAACTTACTGACATGTGTGCCCCATATGATATAGGTATGCATAGATAACATTGAAAAATATATGCAAAAACATAGTCTTTAACAGTAGGATTATGGATGATTTGCTTTCCTCCCTTTTTTGTAAATATACCTTATGTAATCTTATATTACTTTTAACAACATAGGAAAAATTCAATGAAATGCAGCAGGTAGGAGGAGTACATGTGCCAGGTCAGAAAACGTTATAAAAACGGATTTCTTTAACAAGGAAGCAGCTGCTGCTTACTAATAAGGCTTGTAAAAAAGAAATAAAATTTGAAATAATTCACGTGAAATAATTTCAGCTGTAATATTCTTTGCTTTCCATTTGAAGGAGATCAGACTATGCTACCTCAAAATATGCCATTTTGGCATAAGGATGGTTTTGAGGGGAAGAATCAACAGCCACAGTTAAGTTCTCTACACTCCCCTTATCTGCCTAAAAGCAGTGTATAAATTCCCCTTAGAGGAAGGTGCCCCTTCTCCCACCAGAGAGAAGGGTCAAGGTAGAAGGCAGAAAGTCGTCAACACCAAGATGAGTTTATATGTAGAGATCTTACTAAAATAGCCCAGATTTTCATCAGTTCCCCCATATATTTCCTAGTCACGTCCCCACGATCTATCATTCCTTGAAGCTCAAACCCTTTTCCCTTTGTTAAAATGGTATATAAGCCTCTGAATCTAACTGCTCCTTTGAGTTTCATTTCTTTTCCGTGAACTCTCGTGCACATAAATACTAATAAAAATTGTGTGCCTTTTTTTCTGCTAACCTATCTTTTGTTAGTTTAGTCACAGGGCCCCAAAAACGAACCTGATAGGGTAGAGGAAATGTTCTTTCCTCCTCAGCACATTGAATAAAATGTTAAAAGTTAAACTCATCTTCAAAACTTCAGATGAAGTTTGTTGCAAGCTGCCATTTACAGCCATATTCACTAATGAATAAAAGGTAGAAACATACTTCAATACTAACACGTCTCAGATGGAGAGGAGGATGGCACTCACTGCGTACTTACACAGAAGCTGTTAAAATTCACTGTGGCTTGAAATTCGTAGGCTTTTATGCATTAGTAAACATCTTAATAGGTGTGGGTAGATAGCTATTATTAAATAACATTCAGTTTTTAAAAGCTATATACTATTTGTGGTTTTAAATGGGTATAAGTACAAAAATAAAAACATGAAAATTGGTAGACTGTAAGAGTTGCCCTAAGAGAGCAGTTGAAAATATTGTCTTTTTTTCCCCCAAAGAATCTCCATTCGAATGTTTTTTTGCTATCAGAAAAAAAAGCATAAAAATAGGATTTAGCTCACTGTGGTGCAACAAATGAAACTTAATTAAAGCAAACTCCAAATCCCTTTGGGGTGCGGTCATGTTCATTTGTTTATCATCATTTATTTATCCCACTCACACTTATTAAGCTCCTACTAAATGCTCCACATGGGGTATATAAAATGAGTTAAACCTGATCTTCTCCTTCACGAGCAGGTCAGAAATATTCATTGCTAACTGTAACAGAAAGTAGAGAGTGCTAAGTGCCATGAAAACAGAATGAACAAGGGCTGTGGACTTTTATGGGTCTTTGTGAACAGAATTTCTTTACCCCAAACCTAAGTCTCCAAAGTATAAAGGTGCAGGGGAGACCTTTTACCAGGGTTCCTATGCCACCAGCTCTGTGTGCCCTCCTCTGTGGGCTGACACTCTGGTCATATTCTGTGCCTAGTCCCCTAGGGTATTGAACATAACCCCTGCCATTAGAGTTCTCTTTTCAAGGCTGGCAGATCTGATAACCTAGTGCTGTCTCCTTCAGTGCTATTTTTGCTAACTTGGCCTAATGGATTTCTTCTCTGGATGTGAAGTACCCTAGACTTGGACTCACAGATGTGAGTCAAATCCATTACTTAAAAAAGCAGTGGGGCATGGAGGCACCTAAGCATACTGATGAAAAACATTGCTTTTTGAGCCACACACTCTGGGTCTCAATCCCAACTCTTCTGTTTGCTATCTCTTTGTCCTTGGACAAGTTATTCAGCCTTTCTCTGCCTTAATTTCCCTTATTTATTGAATGAGACTTTTAGTAACCATTTCATATTAATATTAAATGTAAAGTGTTCAAAACAATGTATGACAAGTAGTAAGCATGATAAGAGTTTTATTATTACTGAGCAAGTTTCAGAACACCAGGTTAGCCATCTGTAAAAAGATGCTGCTTGTCTAGCAGGGTTCTGTGAAGATCGAATGAGATGATCCAAGTGGAAGATTTTGAATAAAACAAAATTAATATTTATTGAATGGCTACTGGATGCTAGGTGCCTTACAAATATTTTCCTATTTATAAGATAATTCTTATTATTCCCCTTTTATAGGAAAGGATATTGATGTGATGGAGCTAAGACTTAAAACCACTGACTCCAAGATCTGTCTCTGTAGGAGACCTCTTTTAGACCAGAATCCCTTGCATGCCAGTCTGAATCCTAAAGTTTGGCTCCTATCAGGGGGACAGGCAGGAGAAGGGTCTTTTGGTGTGCTGGCAACCATTTACTCTGCCTGCCTAGGAGAGGTGGTTCATATCTATTTGGCTGTGTGTGTGTGTGTGTGTGTATGTGTGCGCGTGCACGCGTGTGTGTGTGTGTATGTGTGTGTGTGTGTGTTGAGGGGGCGGGGTAGGGAGTGAGGGTGGAGGTGGGGTGTGTGTGAATAAGAGTATATTTTTCTCCTCCTATATGGTAATCTCAAGCAAGAGACGTGCAAACTTAAGAGATCTGGATTTTAGAATAACCAAAACAAAACTCTACACCTGGGCCTCATGGTGTTTGAAGTGTTCTGGCTGCCCTGTATCCTGATGAGTGAACTTAACCCGCTCAGGTGCTGCTCCAAGGTCTCAGAGCCAAAATGGGGCAAAAATATCCAGCTGAGAATTTCTTACTGCTCTTCTGCAGTGGAACGTGCAGATTAGACTACAGAAAAGAAGGGAAGGGAAAATGACTGGGAAGAAGCATTCCAGTGAGAAGCTGAAAGTGAAAGGAAATTCATGAAATTCTTGATAAAGAGCACCACAATTTAGCAGGATTGACACCCTCAGGACTATCGCTCTGGGAAAGAAATCTTTAAGCTAAGACGCCAAACATTTAAAAAAAAAAACACAACCAAAAAAAATGGGGGAGGATTTTTTTAAGGCAGGAAGCAGAGAATAATTGGGAGAGCTAAATCTTCTCTCATCTTAAAAAAAGGGTCAGTAACTATTTTCGAAGCTCTTTTTCTCTATAAAACTGAAACAAAAAAGAGGTTTGAAAACAGATCAATGGTCTTTTTAGCCTAGGCTTCTTTCTTTGCTTCTAAATTGCTAAACTCACTTATTAGTTTTGGTAGCTGTTTTATAGATAGATTGCCTCATTCATTCATTCACTCATTCATTCATTCATTCAAGATCTCTGAGAACCAGATATGGTGCTTGGTGGAAGGAGTAGGAATAAAAATGCAGTCTCTTTTCTCAAGAGGACAACTGTGGAAGTGGACATGTAAAAATATCAAAGGAAGAGTTAGCAGCTAGAATTGATGTATGTAAATGAAGCACCAAAGCCTGTAAGGGAAGGCCAAGGGGGAGAGAGAAGGTTATACGACGATCATTGCAATCTGTGATTCCAACATCAAATGAAAACCAGTTTTTGAAAAGAGTTGCATGATGATTCCTCAAATCGTAATTATAAGTGCCATGTTTTTCTGTTTGCAATGTAAAATTTGGCTTTTGGCTAAAGCTCTGTCAGAAATATGCATTAATAATGGCTACTACTATAATAAATTACTTAGATTTCTGTTCAGGGATAATTAATTTTTTAATAGTTTCATAAGCCATGACTTATAAATCATTGACTACTACTGCTTTATAACTACCACAAACCAAACACATAGCATTTGTTTTTCATTAATCGAAGTGTTGTAGAAATTAGGCTAATCTTTTTTTCTTTTCTTATTGATCTTTAGTTACAAGAAGAGTGACACATTTAATAGGCCAGTTGCTCCAGAGACCTTGCAGAGAAGCCTTAAATCAGAAGTAATCACTAACAACTAGATGTTGTTTCGATTACTTGTAGGGAGTACTTGTAACTAGTTTAGAAGTTCCTTGCATACGACTAACCATCTTAATGATGTGACATTATACTGAGAATATAAATAGTTCATTTCCTTGTAACTGCATTTTTGGTGATCAAATCAATACTTTGAACTTTACAAGATCCCCTTAAATTTTAACACAATAGATGGTACAAATAAGAAAATAATTATTTTTCATGAACTTAACTCTACAACTTAGCTATCTATGTCTTGGCATTTGCTTAGTTTTCTAAGTGGAATTTAAACTTGTCAAAAATTAAACTGCGTTTCATGTAAAGTTTTCAAAGAAAAAACAAAAGCGAACAATTCAAACTTCTCTTTGGGAAAGCTTAATGAATGGCCTGTGGATGGGAGATGATTTTAGTCAATTCAGTTAACATTCACTCCTGTACATAACCTGAAAATGGGGAAAATAATGCAGGCCTACTATTCTAAAAAGTGGTTTTAGGAGCAAAATTTTAAAAACAAACAAACAAACAAACATGAAAGTACATGGTAAATAATGAAACAAAAATTATTTCCAAAAAGCCAACGGAGAAACCAATTCCAATTCCCATCTCGAATAACCTCACCTCCAAAACAGGCCTCAGCTTCGCAGCCCATTAAGTAATTCAGTAAAAATTTAGAGAACACCTGTGCCTATCTGGGGCTGTGACAGATGTCATTCTGCAAATCTGACTCACACCTCCAACAACTATCATGATTCTTCTACCCCACCCCTAAGTCACTCAACCTTACCCCAACGTGTGGCTCATATTTCTAACTTGGCTATTCACTTAGTCCTCACATACCACGTGTAGAACCTCAGATACACTGACATAAATAGAAAATTGAAACAGCACTTGTGATCTTCAAACGGGGCTCCACTTAACCACAGGTTTTCCTTGTGGAGGCAGGAATCCAATTTGTGTCTGTAGCATCCCTCTGGGCCACCATCTTAAATCTGTGACTCTTTTGGAATAAAATATCAATACAAGAATTTCACACACTTTAAGAGTCTAAAAATTATCAAGTTTAGAAATCCTTAAGTCACTATATTTTTCCCATAGTAATAATCTAACAAAATTTCCTATGAACTATAGAAAGAAATGCAGAAAGAACGGCATCCTTTATGAATGAGGTGGGGGTTCAGAATACCTGGTATATAAGTAACTTCTCTTATAAAAACAAAAAATAAACTATGGGACCTTTATTCAAATAGCCCCCTTTTTTTTAAAAAAGAAAACCTTTTACACAAGGCTATCTTAAAGTAAAAAATCAAATCAATTCACATAAACAAAATATGATTTCAATCATGTAATGACTATGACAAACTTCCATATTATGGTCTCGAACCATTATTTAAAGTACATTTGCTAATTTCCTATTACTCTCTAACACCAATGAAAAGATACCAGAAAGCAGTGACCTGGCTTTCACTTCCAGGAGACTGAATTCAGACTAGGATTCTGGCCCTGAACAGCTGTGTGCTCTTGGGTTGGCTGTCCAACATTCTGAGCCGGTTTCCTCTTGGGTCATAAAGGGACAATATCACTTACATCACTGAATAACAGTGAAGATGAAAAGAGAGCCTATTGAAGTCTATCCGGGGCCTAATACAGGGCCTGCCGTTCATCAGGCACCTTTAACCCTCTGCCACGGCAACCCCTCCCTGAGGTGGCTCTAGAGAAAAGCCAAGTCTACAGACAGCAAGCACCTTGCTTAGTTCCCTCCCTCAAATCCTCAAACCCGAAGTTCCCCTTTCTTCTCTCCCACAATGGCAGAGCTGTACCTCCTCGTTGTGAAGGTGGCTCGTCTTCCTATCGCCTCAGGACTTTTGCTCCAGGATGTCCTCCCAGAGAAGGGATGATTATGCAGTCCACCTTCTTCAGGCTCCTCTGGCTGGCTCCTTAAGCATGCAAACACATTCTAGTTTCTTTTTTAAAAAAAGAAAGGAAACTTCTTGGACTCCACCTCCAGGACAGTCCTATCTTTTGCCTCCCCTTCAAGGCCACTTCTTAAAAAGACTTGTTTGCTCTGACTGTCTCTGGGTCCTCACCTCCCACTCACTCCTTTTTTACTTTACTTTGGCTTCCAACTCCATCAAACTGAAGAAATGTTTGTCAGTAAATCACCAGTGATTTCCTTGTTGTTCCTTTCAATGGCCATTTCATGGTCCTTATTGCATTCCCAGCTCTGGGGGCAGGGACATCGCTGACCACACCCCTCTGAAAAACAGCTGGGGCGTCTGACACCTTCCGTCGCCTGCCTCACCTCCCCTAGTATCCTTTGTGAGTTTCTCCTTCTCTGGCAATTTCCCAAAAGTTAGTCTTTCTCAAGGCCCACTGATCGGCTCCTTTCTTCTTTTCTTCAACATTCTTTCCCTCGGTAAATTCATCCACGCTCATGGGGTCAGTCAATAAGATGGTCACATGGTTCACCCTTATTTTCTCAGCATAATTAATAGTGCTTCCCCCACATTCCAGTTTAGATGCAAACAAATTATATGGTCCCCTTGCCAATTACCATTTGTATGCAGATGATCGAATTGAGGTATTAAAGCACTGTGGCTGAGAGGGTGGGCCCTGGAGTCAACCCCCTGGGTTTATATCCTTTTCCACTATTTACTAGCCTCTGAGACCTTGGGCAGGTTAAGTAATCCCTCTGCACTTCAGAATAACACTATAGATTTCTTAAGAAGTAAAGATTAAATGAACATACGAAAAGTCGTTAGCGTGAGGTCTGGGACATTTTTAAGTGCTCAATAAATTTAGCTAGCCCAAACTTGTCTTCAGAGTTCCAGACATATTCAGGTGAGTAGGAAAAAGTTCCGGGGTGGGGCGGGTGGAGCGGGGAGGAGTAATTTAGTCTCTGTGGGCCTCTTATCACTTCTAAATTCTCTAGATGCCCTTTTATCTTCCCATCGAATTGTGGCTGAATTCCTAAGATAATCTTGTGACCTTTGAACGATCTTCCTAAAGGTAAATATTGGTCCTCAGTGGGAATGATGGCAGCATATTCTTGCTGTGCATTTTCAGAGAGCATTGGCTGGTGATGAGGTGAAAATAAACTCTGCTTCTGAAACGCTTGGATCAAGTCATTTTTATTTTTCACGACTATGGCTGTTTCCATTATTCTGAAAACATCAAAATCCTCGAATGATAGCTTGGATATAGAACAGTTCAACTATTTCTTGGCAATAAAAATTAAGATATAATTCTTGAAAATATACTTTAGAGAGGAAGATGTTGCAATATATTTTAGGAAGCTGAGCGCAGTGACCAATTTCACTTTTGCTTTAGATTTTACGGTTAACTTTTTTGCTTTCTATAAATTATTCTTAATCTTTAAGAAAATTTTTGACTCTGAAACACTTTCTAAAATGGTATTGTTTTTACTTTATGTTTTCTCACATAAAATTTTATCGTCTAGGTTTTCAAATTTCATATCTTCACTTTCATTTGATATGCTAGCATAACTCCAATGTTTTGCATTTATAAACTTTGTTCTTTAACCTCAGCTATGATCTTTCCTTTTATGCATCTCCCCAAAGCCTGTGGGTGAACTATAGAGCTTGTATATATCCAGAGGGCTTTTTCTCACCTCTTATGTTTGCACTGCAACTCAGCATTGAAAGTTCCCTAATCCTTTCCTCTACTGAAATTCGGTTCCTTAAAACCCAGTTGAAATGCAATTCTGTCTGCGAGCCTTCTCTATTTTCCTAGACAGAAAAATCTCTCCTTCATCTAGCAGATGCCTCTATTTATTACGTGGTTCTGTTTTGTACTATAATTAACTGCCCAAGTCTCTTTCTACCCTAGTATATACCAGTTCTGAGTGGCAAAAGTGGATTTCACCCATCCTTGTACTCCTCACAGCCCAGTATTTTATGCATAATAGCATTCATTGAACATTTACTCTGTGCCAGGCCTAGTCTCTTCTCCCAATATAATGAGGTAGGAACTATTATTATCTTAATTTTGTGGATGAATAAACTGAGGCTTGGAAGAGGTTATGTAAATAGCCCAAGGTCGTTCAGCGGGAGAAGGCAGAAGCAGTCTGTTACTGACAGTGAATCTTCTGATTGATTAGGTACGTTTAAGACTTTTTGTTGTTGTTGTTCCTTTAGGAGGAAATATGGTTCCAGAGTCTGAGCTTTTAAATTTAGCTATAAATATCTGTTGAAATTAAGAGGAAAAAAAATAGTCTTATCTAGAAAAAATATTTGCATGTTGTTTTCCTTTTTATTCTCTGTTCAAAAACAAAACAATGTTTTGTGCACAGCTTTAAATTTTTCTTGAGAAAAGAGAGAAGGTATGAAGTCAACTTAGGTCAATTTGCATCATACTAAGCTAATTTCTATTAATGTGTAAATGGAAAACTCAGTGCTACACTAAATTATATTCGTGTTTCAAAATTTTTATATTTATGCTGACTACTCTAGATTCTAACCAATGGTGGAAATAAAAAGTCTCCGTGGTTGAAAAGGAAGGGCAATGGAGAGCTAATAATGACTAAATTGCTTTCAACTGATGAACAGGTTGGATTCTGAAAATTCTGTCTCCGAGAATGGCCACAAAAGCCCATTTAACCAGCAAACATTAAGCTGAATCAGCAGGCTGGAGTTTCTGTCACCCCCAGTGCTCATTTCACCTGTTTTCATCCTTAAATGGGAGAGATGATCCCTATGTTCCTCTAAGGAGATGACACAAGAGAGCTTCTAAAATGGATATTATTTTATCATTGTTGTTAACAATGTAATACCTGAATACTAAGTGCAGTAGTGTTTCTGTGGGAGGGGAGAGTTTTTTAATTTAAAATTGGGATTCTAAGGGCCAGTCTCAGCCTTGTTTCTCATCTACACTGTTTCTCAGAGGGATCTAAAAGATCTGGATTCCCACTGCTCTAATGTTATCAGTGGGATGGAGGATTTCCCCAGTTTTAAACCCTAGGTCTGGGACCAGGAGAAGGGACAAGGTCCATGAGGTGAGCAAGCTGACCGAACAAGATTCCATGCTCGGAAAATGACGCACGAACTAACTTCTGACACCAGGCTTTTCCCAACTCCTGCTTTCCTTGCTTCAGCTCTAAGTTTGGACCTGTGAGCTTCTCTTTGTATTGTCATATCCCGCAGAGCTCTCAGCTTCTCTCTAATCCGTCAGGAACAAAAATAAGTCAACAGCTCAGTACTGCCTATCCTAGAGTGAATTGGGAAATCAAAGGAAATGCTCCATAAACTATACAAATGTTAATTATTGTTATTTCGAGCCACCTCAGCATTTTGTGGGAATGGGATTTAGTAGTTAAGGAAGTTTTCCAGTTAAACGAAATTTTTAATTTAGTAACACGAATTTAACTGGTTATTCGGTAATGTTATTTAGTACCCTCTCCAACAGCACGTTACACATTTCACCTGCTTACTTATTTATTCCCCTTAAGAATGCTATGAAATTGGTTCATTTTTTTTTCTTTCTCCATTTTACACATTCGAAAATTAAGTTTGGCAGATTGAGTCATCTGCTCGAGGTCATCCATTTTATAAAAAGCAAAGCTGGGAGTCAAAACTGATGCCAAGCCTTTGTGGTCAACCACAACATACAAGATTGTACATACAACAGATGTTTCGCATCCTTTCTTGTTCACAACCTACTTTTTCTTTCCACGGTACTTTAGAGATTTAGTAGTTTATCAATCCTTCTCATGAAATAACGGTTGTCTCTTCAGGCTGTTAAGTGAGGTGGGGTGGAGTGGGCTAGGGTGGTGATTCCTTCCTACAGTAAGTGCCCAAGAAATGAGGATGCCAAGAAAGGCTGGTCAGAAATGCAAAATTAATGCTTAAAATAAAATGGAAAGTACTTAATCATTAAAGTAACCAGTGATTAAAAATGTACCTCTCAGTTGATTCTAGATCTCGTCCCTAGACAGACTCCTTTCTTGGCTGTGGATCAGATTACCAGATCGAAGAGTCCAGAGAGCCTGGGCTGCAAGGCAGTTAAGTTCACCTCTGGGCGCTGCTACATTTGTGAGCCAAGGTCTGGGGAGAGGATGCCATTTCCGGTGGCATTTGACACAAATAATACGAGTCAGCATTTACTTTCTTGCAATAGGAAGAGGAAGACTATGACTGAAGCTTTAGTAATCGGCAAATATGAAAATATAAAATGGTTAGTAAATCCAAAATATAGCATCTTCCTGGAATTTAGCACTGAGCTTGTTTTCAATTCATATTTCTCAATAATTAGGGTGTAACGTATATTGACTCTAACTTTGTTTTGTTTTCACGATTCAGCCCCTTTGGCTCTTATTACTCTAGCTGATATGGTGTATTCATAACAGAAAAAGCTATTAGTGTGGGGAAGGAGGGAAAGATGGTGAGCCGAGAGAAAGGGGAAGTGAGAAAAGAGAAGTGGGGAAATGATAAGAGGAAGATTGCTCTCTTTTTAAATTAATTTAGATTAAATTAATCCTGTATTTTTGTGTGATGCTCCTCCCCAAAGCGGAAGAATAGCTCTTTCCACAGCTTCAGAAAAATATGTCAGGGAAACACAGAGAGTGGCAAGCCAGGACAGTTTTCTGATTCCAACAGGTAACTGGAGGTGGGAAAGGGAAGTGCTGTTCTGATTGATGAGATATAGGTAAGCTTGGAGCTTTCTTTGCTTTTGTTTGGAAGGATGTGATTTGGAGGAGGAGGAATATCACCTCCCCTGTAAATACCAAGATGAAAGAGAAGGAAGAAATAAATCAGAAAAAAAAAAGAAAAAAAATGAGGAAATGAAGCTTAAAAAAGTTTTTCCTAAACAGTGAACCTTTTATAGATATTTTAAACACTTTATGATGGAGCATTTCTCCATTACATTAAATGGTATAAAATAACTAACAAGAGTAACAGGTTCCGAACAGCCCTGAAATGCATGCCCTATGCCTCAGTTTTTTTTAAATACTGTGCTATTTGGGGAAGCTGGCCTATAAAGCAACACGGTTGTCTTTTCTTGAAAAATGTCATTTTACTTCACTTCATTAACTACTCAATATGCAGCTTAAAAATTAATCCTACATATTACACATTGTTTTGATTCCCTATCTATAGCCATAAATCAAGGTATTTTGCATTTTTTTCATGAATTTTAATATAGTCATTATTGTGTCTTAAGGCAGGGCTTCATCTAGAACTCAACTGATAACTTTCGTATTTTAAAATTCGTAGTAGTCTATTACATAACTGAAAATTTGCCATTATTTGATTCTAGCATTTCTGTAAATGAGTTGCAAATCTTTCCAGTTTTTTAGATTCCAGCTAGTCTGTATAGTGTGAGAAGAAAAGAGCAATCTACGGGAGGATGACTACAATTCACATAATCATCACAAGACCGGAGAACAGAGGGATTGTAATAATGCAAATGATAATCTTGATTATACTCTTTAAAATAAAGTTAAGACCAAGCAACATATTTTCTACTGATTTTCTTACTTCCAAGAACTTATTATGATACATGGAGACAGTTAACTATTGATTTTCTGGCCCCATTTCCTGTTCCTGAGCTCAGTGTGCTGGCTTTCTTTATTATCCACCAAACTTGGCTTTTTCCCAAAAGGTAATGAAAACTTACGCATGTATAATGCTTTATACTTAGAATGTGCTATCTCACAGCAGATCTCCCTTCGTAAAGTAAGGCGAGCTCTAATTATTATCTTTATTTTGCAGATGGTAAAACTGAGGCCCTGAAAGAGTTGGAATGACTGTCACCTTGATGAAGCAGTGCAGGGACCTGGAGCGCTTCTGAGTGCAGTGTGTCATCTTCTTTGCCTTCTAAGTGGGAGGCCACACAAGGCACACTGCTGTTATTGTCATTCTTAAGTTATTTTGCTTATTTTGAGAAGGCATTTAATGCACATGGCAGAAAACTTCAAAAGGTACAAGGGGCATGAATGAGAAGTAAGTCTCCCTTCCTTTCTTGTTCCCTAATCCCTCATTTTTCCTTCTAGAAGCAACACTGTCATTGACTTCTTGTCTATTCTACTAGAAATATTCTATACAAATATTTTAAATCTCTCTGAAATATTTTACTCTCTCTTCTTAAAAGTGACATCTGGGTAATGAAAAGTGGTCTGATTCTGGATATATTTTGAAGGAAAATCTTCTAGGAGAGAAGGTGAGGTATAAGAAAAGGAGAGAAAACAAAAATAGCTCCATGATTTCTGGCCTGAGCCACAGGAAGGATGAAGTTGCCATTTACTTAGATGGAGAAAATTTGAGAGAAACAGGTTTGGGGAGTGGTCAACTATTTGGTTTTGGGCTTGTTACATCGAAAATGCCTTGTGCACATCTGAATTGAGATGTTGAATGGGGATTTGGATAGACAGACAAGTGTGGAGCTGAAGGGAGAGACTAGAGGTAACAATTTGGTTTGGATGCTGTCACCAGTGGCGAATGTGAAGCTAGAGCAGAAAAGAGGTCCGAATACGGAGCCCTGAGGCATTCCGGGTGGAGGAGGTCAGAGAGATGAGGAGGGACCCATAAAAGAGACTGAGATGGAAGAGTCAGTGAAGCAGGACGAAAACTAGTGGAGTGTGAAGTTCTGGAAGCCAGGAGCAGAAGTGTTTCAAGGGGGGACTCACAAGAGGGGTTGTCTGTGTCAGAGATAATTGATAAGTAGAGGAGGATGTTTGACCATTGACTGTAGTACAGAAGACATTGGTGACCTTGAAAGAATGTTGGGGACAAAGGCTAATTAGAGTGGTTAAGAGAGAATAGGAGAATTGGAGACAGTACCACTGTCCAGGAGTTTTACTATAAATTCAGTTTCTCTTTATAATAAAGAGAAACTGAGAATGAGAAAACAGCTGGAGGGGGAAATGAGGTTAAGAGAGTTTTAATTTCTTTTATGATAGTAACAGTAATAGCATGTTTATTTGCTTATGAGAATGATTCCGTAAATAGAGAAAAACAAATGATGCAGGAAGAATGGGGGGGAAATTACTGGAGCAATGTCCCTTGAGTTGGTGAATGGGGTGGGATCTAGTGCCCAAGTGGAGGAGTTGGCTTTGGACAGGAACACGGATGTTTCAGCCAGAGAAACTATGGGGGAAGACCGAGTACCGGCACATGATGCTGGTGCAAGGGTAGGTGTGGAGGTGCCAGCTTGTGGGGGTTTTCCTGATTGGGTTTTCTCAGGGAAATATGCAACAAGGTCAAGGTCATCAGCTAAGAGTGAACCTGGGGAAGGTGGTATCAGAGATTTGAGGAACAAGAAGACATGGAATACTCACCTAGGAGATGGGAGAGGCTGTAATTATTGAGCAGCATGGTGACCCGCTTAAACCTGGGAGCCTTTATTTGAACTGAGAGTGTGCAGCATGGATGTTTGTTTTTTGCTAGCCTATTTCAGCCACATAGGTGCAGGTGCAGAATAGGCAAAAATTGTGTTTAGTCAGGATTTGGGTTTTGCCTTTTGGTTTCTATTATTGTATGCTAAATGCCATTGCAAATTTATAATTTATTTTAAGCCATAATTTGTTTAAAACCAAACCCATAAAAGCCAAATATTTTAGTCAGCAAAAAATATTCTAAATATAAGGGCAAAAATAATGTATCTTTTTATATTAACAACTCTTTAATAGCTCCAGCCACAGATCCATTTAAACTTATCTTTATAAAGCCACTATCATCTTATCCACATTTTCTATTTCAAGGATTACTATTATTTTTCTTATCTTCTTGGAACAGAGTGCTTCAAATGGGCCAGAAATCAAACCACTAAATATTTACTTAAAAAATGAACTTATTTCAGCCAGCTGGTGTGTGTTTGTGTTAAAATCTATGCCTGGCCACCTTAAAAAAAGGACTAAATTTGGCAAATCATAAAACAATATGTGTTTTCTTTGCTTGTATGACTTGAAACAGTCTACATATTCTTGGTAATTTCTCTTCAAAACACGTGCATTTAGCAATTTCAAGCACATATGAGTAATTTGCTTCTTTTGGAGCACAAATACTTTTCTGATAGTATATGAAGAATATTGAGACTCGGGATTAAAACTTCTCATGAGTTCACTTTAATAACTGAACTAAATTCTGCGCTAAGTCAGTGCATGCAAGCTTTGGTGCTGTTGAGGAGCGAGGTGCTGTTGGACTAAGAACCCACCTCCTGAGTCTTGGGCCCATAGTCCCAGAACCACATTTCATGACTTTCAAGGGAAAAAAAAAAAAAGGTTATAAGCCTTTTCAGAAAGAATAATTTAATACCCTAGCAGAATTTGGCCTTGAATTATTTAGCAAACTCCCTCACCTCTAAATAATACTAAATTTTGTTAGAAGACTCCAAACCACTGGTTTAGTTTTCTGATTCCCATTCTCTCTCTTTCTTTATCTCTTTCACCATCTTAACGATTTTTAAGTGTATATACTTCAGTAATGTTAAGTGTATGCACATCGTTGTGAAACAGACCTCTAGAGCTTTTTCATCTTGCAGATCTGAAACTCTACATCCATTAAACAACAACTCTTCCTTTGTCCCTCTCCCCAGCCCTTCGTAATCACATTCTACTTTCTGTTTCTATGAATTTGACTGCTTTAGACACCTCGTAGAAGGGAATCATACAGTATTTGTCTTTTTGTGACTGGCTTATTTCACTTAGCATAATGTTCTCAAAGTTCGTACATGTTGTAGTGTGTGACGGAATTTCCTTCTTTTTTAAGTCTGGATAATATTCCATTATCTAGTTTTCTAAAGTTCACTTGATGACCACATCTCAGATACTCTATTTATGTTTTATATTACCAGTTAGTTGACTTAGCTATTTATTAGTTGCAACAAATTTTCCTTTTTTCAATCCACGTTAGCATAAACTATACAAAAATAAAGAAGCTTCATCGTAGCCCAGAAATATGCTAGTAGCATCATCTCTTTCCTAATCAGAGAGGGTGGCAAAGAGTCTTCCTTTACCTTTCACATTCATGATCTGCATTTTTATGAGACAGACACATTAACCAACTAAGCCATAGAGCCACCACAATCTACATTTTTAAAATTTCTTTTTAAAATGCCTTTTTATTTCCAACTTGTCATATTTGAAAGTGCTATTTGCAGCATTGTCAGCTTTTAAAATTTGGATATTTCAAAAAACAGCATGCTTATAAGTGGCATTATAAATTAATTCTAACCATGATAACATTATTTTTTGCTAAAATCAAAATGCTAACCTACATATATTTGCATGGAGAGATTATGGATGCAATGATTTTCATTTTCAAATCTCTCTGAAACTCGGTTATACAACATTTATAAAGAATAAGTTCCAATATTTTAAATGATATTAATTGCTAAATTCCTGAAATGAAGTTGCTTTGTCCAGGGAGGTGGAACTTGCTTAATGTTTTTGATGCCCACTACTCTTCCTTTCTGCCTTCATCAGATGAACTCTCACTCAGTGCTTCCATCGGCCAAACCCAGTGGTTGAACCCCAGGATATGAGGTTGAGTGAAACATGGTCTCTGTGTTCAGGAGCTCACAGTCAGTGAGGGAAAAACACTGAAACAGAGGATTATTCAATGCTGGAGATGCAATTATGGCCTAAGTTAGGGTATCTCTTCTGTTTCTAAATAGGATTTTTAAAATTTTACTGAAAATGACTGAAAATAACACTGTAAACAGTGGCTTCCGGTCAGACTCTTTTCAGATGAATATTTGCTTTGTAAATAAAATGATTGACCCAAATTGCATCATTCGTTTTATAAATCAGTTGTGTAACACTGTCCTCATTCTTCTGGTAAAATACCAGGCTTAGAATATTTTTCCAAATTATTTGCACAAATAATGTTACTGGTTATTTTCTCATTGCCTTCCTTTCTTTTACCTTTAGGATAATTCTTTCCTTAATATATTTCATTGTAGAATCTCTGAAATATATTTAAATAAATGAAGATGGAGAATTATAAATTACTTTCACTTCTCTGAATCTGATGTTTACCAGTTTAATTAACCTCTAACTGTAAATCTTTGACCCATATGTCAGTATTCTATTTTCTTAGTCATGATTTCTAAGTGACGCCTAACAGTCACCTTATATTTTGGTCTCAGGACAAAAGACTCTGTGTTTATTTTCTATATATGCATTTATTCTTGGTGATGCATGCTAGTTAAATCATCAAGTAGTTTTAAAATACATGACAAAAATAGCTGAGAATAAAGAAATGTCTCTTTGTTGCTGATTGAATAAACTCTGTGACTGTGCCAGGATCCAATTTAAAATAAATTCAAGACTAATTATCTTATTCCTCAAGCTCGTTCCTCTTTTCAGTAAGTGAAGTCAATATTCACTTAGTTGCTCCACGACAGAAATTGCAAGATCATCTGTGATTCCTTCCTTGCCTTCATCCACCGGAAGCAGAGTAGATTCTATCTTCTCTGCTCAAGTCCACTTCTCTTCCTACAGTTTCCACCTTAGTTTGAATCTGAAATCTTACTGTGGCTTCCTAATTTATCTTCCCACATATGTTCTTTTCTTCTTCCACCCCATTTTCTAACCTGCAGTCTTTGCTGTTTCTAAGATGCAGATCATCTAATTTCACTTCCCTTTCAGAGACTGAACTAACTTGTTAAATCATGTCAAAATCTTTCTGAAAATACCAACCCTTCTGCCTTTTCTTAATCAGGCATAATAGCCAGATACATAGCATTACCTCTGTGAGGGCTGAAGATCCCAAATTGACAAGGCATCTGGGTTCCCTTGGATCACAATAATAACGAACACTTACTGAGTATACTATTCTGAGCCCTTTAAATGTATTAACTCTTTTACAAAATCGACAATAATAATTATTGCTTTCATTTATTGGGAGTCTATGTTCCAGACATCATATGTCCATTTTTAACCATCCTGCAGGGTAGATATTCCTGTCTCCAAGAGGAATATGAAATGAGGGAAAAGGCTTCCTAGAGGGTCGGGTTTTGCCCCAGGCCAGTCAGCTAGGAAGTAGCAGGGTCTGGATGTAGCCCAGGTCCTCCTGCCCCTGCTCTCTGCCCACCCCTAACACTGGGCACCTCACTGCCTCCTAGACAGGTGCCATTTTCATGCTTCATGCTTATAGTGGTGCCACATAGAGAATGGTGACATAAATGGAAATTAAAACATTATGGCAAAGTCAAGCACACTGTTTTGTTATTACCTTTAAGGAAATGAAAGCTGGGGCTGAACTGACAGCACCAAGTCCATCACTTAGCATGTCACTGCTTTGGTTTCAGGCAAGTGTCTGGTGACGGCAGGCTCAGAAGTCCTTGAGACCCTGGGACATTTTATTCAGATTGCTTATACTTCTCAGAAAAAAACCCCAGCAAAATGTAGGGTATTATTCAGATAGCTATATTAGCCCACAGTCTGAACGAGAATCTGTCTTTTGCAGAGTTTGATTAACCACAGACTTAAATTTTAAGAGGAAGTAGGCAAAGAAAAAAATCTACGAACCTTGCCCATCATATGCTGAATCTGTTAAAGAAAACTAGAGAAAGAGCTTATTATTTCTTTAAATGGAAAAGCTCCAAAAGGGAGAAAACTCCAAATATTTTGTCCGAATAAGTTCTCTCAGTGGTTGTCTTAAGATAGGGAATGTATTCATTGATGGCTAGGGACCAGGATCCAGCTCACAAGCTTGATGCAATCTTTACCTGTGGTTGTGTCTGATAATGAGGAATGCATACTTACATGTTCATGCAAGGACGACTTCCTTATTGTCATGTCCCTTCATCGCTTGGTCCAGAGGAAGAAGGAAGAGAGGTCAGGGGGTATGCCCCACTGTCACTCGTGCTGAGAGGAGGAAAAGGCAGTTGGGAGTTCCTCTTGGCCACTTGCCGATCTGTTGGGTCATTCTTGTCCTATCAGGAGAGAGACAGCACTTCCGTCAGTGGGCTTGGGTGGGGGCAGCAGACTCAGCCAGCTGGCAGGCATGCCCTTGTGGCCTCAGACTGCTCTGTAGAGGTGGCTCAGGGCTTCCTCTTTCAGAAGAAATTACGTATTGTCTGCCAGCTCGCTCACTTCATCTCAACCAATCCAACTTGCTTACTCAGACCAACGTTGGTATTATACTAATCATTTATTTTACATATTTAGGACAAGACTTAAAACCAATTTAGCTCTCAGTCTGTCACTTTCAGGCTAAAGTCCCTTATTTGTTGGTGCTTTGACCATGGAGTACCACCTAGGACCTGAAAAGATTTTTTTCCTGAAGGTCCTCAGTTAGAAACCACCAGGGTAACCTCATCTACACCTTCTCTTAATGAGATTTTTTGGTAATTGTTTGTTAATATCCCATTCAAAGCACTTTCCAACTTGAACATTCGAACCTTCCAACATTTTACTCCAGTGCAACAAAGTTAGCTTCAGCTCCAGTTCTGGATGAGTCTGTCAAAATCCTTGGCCATTCAGACACCCAACTGCTCCCATAACGGGGAGCAGACACTGGCTAAGCCATCTAGTTACCTGGGGGTACTGGAATTTAGGGGTGCAGCACTCATGACCACACTCAGATCTATTTCTTCACTTAAAAAAAAAAATATATAAGGTCCTTCAAGAAATCTACGATTTCTAAATCAGTTCATATAAAGAGAGAGTGCACAAACTGAAACTGAACTTTTGCCTTGTCTCCAGTAGGCTGAATGAGAGAGGAGGTAGAGCAAAAACCCTAGGCCTGATACCAACTATTGATAACATCGTAGTTAAAATGGACTGATAGTGTTTTTTGTTCCTTTTTTTTCTTTCTTCTCCCTTCTTCTCTCCCTCCCTTTCCTTCTTTTTCATAAAACAAACAAAAAATAATGACAACAAAAACTATCAGTTAAATTAGGGAGAAAACTGAGCTAGGATATTCAGATTTTTTTATACTGAGAATGAATGAATATATAGCATTTATTGCTAAATTAGAAGGAAATGTTATGGCTCATCTATACATATCAGCTTATTTGCAGACAGTGAGGCAGCAAATGAGGAGGAGCAATTAGAGCCACCAGAACCGTTACATTTTAGCTGTATGATCTGCCACTCCTGGTCTGTAGGTAGTAGCGGATTGAAGAACTAGGCAGCGAACTAAGACTGGGGATAAATCCAGAGCATAATACAAACTCCAAAAACACCCAGATGTCCGAGAACTAGAGCAAGAGTTGGGCAACTCCAAAAGCTGTAGAGATTAGATACAAAATATAAGAGAATAAATGGGTAAGGTCTGTTCTTTGTATGTACACTCACTTTGCAGATTAAACATGCATAAATAGTCTCTACTTCCTCCAAGATTATAGTGTATATTTTTCTTGACATTCTTCAAGTTCTTATTATATCTCTTGTTTTGCCACTCCTCATGGAAAGAGAAAAAGACCTCTATACCACAAGGAAAAAAACAAATAAAAAGTATAATGGTAAACGAACATTAACACTCAGCCTCAGTGTTGGTGCAATAGGGAATAGAGGGGATTGTGGCAAACTGGGGAACACATGTGCTATTTAAGTGAGCAGTAGCCACTTCTAGCAGATTGCTTCATGGGGAAATATGGCCTCAGCATTGCCAGCTATTCTAATTTTTCAAAAAGAAAAGATGTAAATATAGATCTTTTTTTATGAGATATATTCTGTTTTTCAAACATTGGCTAAAAAAAAAAAAAAAAGGACCGTATTGGTAAAACCAAACATCTTTGCAGTTATTGTTTTTATTTCTGTCTAGACAGTGAAGGAGTCAAATTCAAGCAAACATCTGGGAATCAGGGACAACACAGAATCAGATCAAATTGGGGCGGTGAATAGGAGACCAGTAAGCAGAAGCTACAACAGTGCCAGGGATAGAGAATTCTGAAACTATCCTTCCCTCAAGAACACTTTCCTGTCTAGCTATAGCAGAAGCCAGTTTCCCAGGCAACGTCCAGTCTGGCATAGCCTGAAAACTTATGTGCTTCTGCAATGCAGCATCTCTTTTTGATAGGCCAATTTTGGCACAATTTCTCAGAGTCTTGCCAAGCCAAGAATGGAAGCTAAGATGGTGTATTGAGTAGCAGCTCCCTGTCATGGCAAATTTTAACACTTCTCTTAAGTACAGAATTCTTAATGAATTTTCATTTCTTAGTAGCTCATTGATATCAGCTTCTTAAAGCCTTAACGCCTCATAAGTATCTTTTAGTTGTTGTTTTTATTTTATTTATGGTGCTTACAATGAATACAGATGATTGGGTATATTTTAACACCAACATACTGATACTGTAGTTGATCTGATGGTTTTTAATATTTCTTCACAATTGGGTAGAGCTCGGTGGTCTGTTTTCAGATAGGTTCTCAGGTTTACTCAAAGATGAACTTAAAAATATTTGTTTTCTTTGTAAGGAATAATAATAATAAAATACTGTAGGGCCATATTAATAACCATACTACCTAGAACTTTAGAAAGGCTTCCAGATAACTTCAAACAAATATCTATTTTGTTTTTAAGGGCACTTGGGAAATAGAATTTAAATGAACCACTGTGCTTTTTAATCCACATCTCATGTGCCCTTTACTGTTTAACTGTCGTTATTTTTTTTCCTTCTTATTCGATAACAAGATAGTTATCAGTCTAATGTAGCAGGGGAATGCCATAGGCACACTGGATCTTGGTATCAGCAAGGCATTTGGCAATGCCTGTTATCATAGCCTTATAAGTAAGATGGAGAAATACATATGGGCTTGATGACAGCATATTTTAGTGCATTCATTGTTAGTCATCTACATTCAACATTTGACACATCATTCAACATTGATTTAGCAAATATTTATAGGGTACATACTATGTACTAGGAACTGCTGTGGTCTACAGATATGGGAATAAATATTAATTCTTTTTTCTCAGTAGAGGGCACTGAGAAGCAAAGAGAGGTTTTAAAGAAGATATGTGTGTGTGTGTGTGTGTGTGCGCGCGCGCGCGTATGAATTATATATACATATATGTATAAATATATATGCAATTTAAAAAAGATAACTAGCCTTGAATGAAGAATATTCACCAGCAGTGAATATTGTAATATAAAAATAATTTTGAAATGTCATCGGTGAAACATGTTATATCATTATATATAATATCATATAATATATATTAATTAATAGACTGTTTTAGAGCAGTTTTAGATTTATAGAAAAAGTATAGTGTTCCCATATATGCTCTCCATCCCTCCAAATACCTCGATTAGTAAATTTTGCATTAGTGGAGTACACTTGTTAAATTGATGAACCAATATTGATATATTATTTTAACCAAAGTCTTAGTTTACATTAGGGCTCACTCTGTGTTGTATATTCTATGGGTTTGTACCCACCACATTTCATAGATTTATAGAAAAAGTATAGTGTTCCCATATATGCTCTCCATCCCTCCAAATACCTCAATTAGTAAATTTTGCATTAGTGGAGTACACTTGTTAAATTGATGAACCAATATTGATATATTATTTTAACCAAAGTCTTAGTTTACATTAGGGCTCACTCTGTGTTGTATATTCTATGGGTTTGTACCCACCACATTTCATAGTGTCATGTATCATTATGCATCACTATATCATGTATCCACAGCTACAGTATCTATACAGAATAGTTTTACTAACCTAAAAATACTTGTGCTGCACCTACTCATCCTTCTCTTCCTTAGCAACCTTGACAAACACTGATCTTTTCACTGTCTCTATAGTTTGCCTTTTCTAGAATGTCATATACCTAGTTGGAATCATTAAGTATGTAGCCTTTTCTGACTGGTTTGTTTGACTTAGTAATAATATGCCTCTAAGCTTCATGCCTGTCTTTTCATGGCTTGGTAGTTCATTTCATTTTGCCACTGGATACTATTTCATTATGTGGATGTGCTACAGCTTGTTTATCCATTGACCTATTGAAGGACATATTGGTTGTTTCCATGTTTTTGAAATTATGATAGAGCTGTTATAAACATTGAAATGCAGGCTTTTGTGTGGCTATAATTTCCCAATTATTCGGGTAAGTACCAAAGGAGCATGATTGCTGGGTTGTATGGTAAGACTAAGTTTAACATTGTAAGAAACTGTCAAATTGTCTTCTGAAGTCGTTGTACCATTTTGCATTCCCACCAGCTATGAATGGATGTTCCTGTTGCTCTACATTCTTGCCAGCATTTGATTTTGTCATTGTTTTGGATTTTGGTCTATCTGATAGTTGTGTCGTTGTTTTAGTTCACGATTCCCTAATGACATATGATGTTGAGCATCTTTTCATGTGCTTATTTGCCATCTATATTTTCTTTGGTAACATATCTGTTCAGATCTTTTGCCTGGTTGGGTTGTTTGTTTTCTAATTATGGAGTTTTGAGAGTTATTTACATTTTGGATACAAGTTTGTAAAGCAGAAGTTTTTACTTTTAATGAAGTCTCACTTATCAATTTCTCTTTCATGAATTGTGCTTTTGCTGTTGAATCTAAAAACTCACCGCCAAACTCAAAGTCACCTAGATTTTCTCCTATTCTATCTTCTAAGAGTTTTAGATGTTTATATTTTACATTTAGGTCTATGATCCATTTTTGTGAAAGGTGTAAGGTCTGTGTTGATTATTCCTTTCATCATCATCATCATCATCATCATCATCATCATCATCATCATCATTATTACATGGGCATATCCATTTGTTCCAGCACCATTTGTTGAAAAAGCTATCCTTTCTCCACTGAATTGCTTTTACTACTTTGTCAATGATCAATTGATTATATTTGTTTGGGTCTCTTTCTGGGCTCTTTATTTTGTGCCATTGATCTGTTTGTTTATTCTTTCACCAATACAACACCATTATAGCTTTATAGCAAGAATTAAAGTCAGATAGTGTCAGTTCTCTGGATTTGTTCTTCTTCAATATTATGTTAGCTATTGTTAATCTTTTGCCTCTCCATATAAACTTTATAATTACTTGGTTGATAGCCACAGAATAACTTCCTGGGATTTTTATTAAGTTTGAGTTGAATCTGTAGACCGACTTGGAAAAAAATGATATCTTAACAATATTCAGTCTTTTTATATGTGAGCATGGAATAACTCTCTATTTATTGAGATCATCTTTGATTTCTTTCATCAGAGTTTTATAGTTTTCATCATATAGATACTGTGCATATTTCTTTAGCTTTATACTTAAATATTCTTTTTTCTTTTTTTTGGTGAATTTAAATGATATTGTGTTTTAAATTTCAAATTCCAGTTGTTCATTGCTAGTATATAAGAAAGTGATTACTTTGGTATATTAACCTATATCTTGTAACCTTGCCATAATCACTTATTAGTTCCAAGAGTTGTTTTTTTGTCAATTCATTGGGATTTTCTATAGACGATCATGTTATTTTTGAGCAAAGACAGTTTTATTTCTTCCTTCTCAATCCATGTGTTTTTTCTTTCCTTAAAAAAAAAAAAAAAAACTTATTGCATTAGTTAGGACTTCTATACAATGTCAAAAGGGAGTGGGAACAAACATCCTTGCCTTGTTCCTGATCTTAGGGAGAAAGCATCTAGTTTTCATTAAGTATGACATTAAGTGTAGGTATTTTGGAAATGTTCTTTATCAAGTTGAGGAAATTCTCCTCTATTCCTATTTTGTTGAAGTTTTTAAAATTATGAATAGATATTGGTTTTTTTTCCAAGTGACTTTTCTACATTTATTGATATAATCACAAACTTTTTTCTTTAGACTGTTCATGAGATCAATTACATTAATTGATTTTCAAATGTTGAACCAGCTCATATACCTGGAATAAATCTCACTTCATCATGGTCTATAAATCTTTTTATACATTGTTGGATTTGATTTGCTAATATTTTGTTGAGAAATTTTAAATCTATATTTATGAGAGACATTGGTTTATAGTTTTCCTTTCTTTAATCTAATTTTGCTGTTAAAGGAATATTGGAGTCATACAATGAATTAGGAAGTATTGCCTCAGCTTCTACTTCTGGAAGAGATTGTAGAGAATTGCTATCAGTTCTTCCTTAATTGTCTGGTATAATTCACCAGTAAACCCATCTTGGCTTCGTACCTTCTGTTTTGGAAGATTAGTAATTACTGATTCTTTTTTTTTTAATAGATATAGGTTTATTCAGATTGTCTATTTCTCCTTGGTATGAGTTTTTGTATATTAGATCTTTCAAAAAAATAGTCTACTTCATCTAAGTTATCATATTTGTGGTCATAGAGTTGTTTATAATATATCTTTATTATTCTTTTAATGGTTATGGGGTCAGTAGTGATGGCCCTTCTTTCATTTCTCATGTTAGTAATTTGTGTCTTCTCTTTTTTTATATATCATTATATTTTAATGTGCAATTTTTATTACAAGTGAGGGCAGATAAGTTTCCTTTTAGCCAGT
Organism: Pteropus alecto; assembly: GCF_000325575.1. Lineage (NCBI taxonomy): Eukaryota > Metazoa > Chordata > Mammalia > Chiroptera > Pteropodidae > Pteropus > Pteropus alecto. The sequence goes on from NW_006439717.1 coordinate 2,547,972, forward strand.
TTTATTTCTGTTATAAAATGCCAATTTATGTATTTTGCCTGCTTTTCTATTTTATCCAAGGTTTATTATGTATTAAATATGTTAACCTTTTGCTCTAGTGTACATGCTGCAAATGCTTTATTCTAACTTATTATTTTCCTTTTAATTTTGTGTTCACATTTTTCATACACGAGCTTTAGAGAAAGTCTTTCGGTATTTTTTAATTGTTTCTTCTTTTGTTGTGCTAAATAAAACCTAACATTTACTGATTATTTACTGTATCAGGCATTACATATAAAGTGATTTACATATATTATCTAAGTTAAACTTCCAACAATCCTTGTGATAAGTACTATTATCCTCATTTTATGTATGAGAAAACTAGGTACAAATAGGTGAGAATCCTGTTTCAGGTGAGCACAAAACTCGGACTCGATGCTAGGTACTGTAATACTGGAGACTTAGCCCCTAAACTCTACTGCCTCCTAGCAATGCATTCCCACTTGAATATGGTATGATTTATATACAGTTTTCAATGGATTTTATGTTTTTCTAAAGGGATGCTCATAAACATTCTATTTTGAAAATGTGAAGATTTCAAATTTCAAAACATATGGCTAGCCCTTGCAAAATAAAAAAAAATTCATTTAGTTTGGATTTGGAACTGATACATTCCCTTATTTGACTGATCTTGTGGAAAATTGGATTGATAGAATATTGGAAAATGTGGGAAGAATTGTAATAGAGACAAAGAAAATTTAGCAAATTTTAAAAAACAATTATTAACTACAGGAAAAAAACGGTAAAAAAAAATATAATCCCAGTGCATTCGACATTAAATTGTGAATACTGTTGCCTTGATATGTAATATTAAACTGTACTGGGACTGCTCTAAGCAGTCTTGTTTCTGGATTTTACTGCAACATGTTGCAGGAAATACATCTTCTATAATATAATACCGACCCCTCCTCTATCCACCATCATGTAGTTTTTTTGGGAGTTCTTTCCTCTAGATGAGGAAGACAATCAGAAGAAAAAGGAGTGTAGGTAGAGGGAAAAGAAATAGTCTGTATTACAGCCATCAACTTTTAGATGGCATTGACTTGTAAACATAATGAATATGGAAAGAGATTATTTCATTTTCTCATGATTCTCATTTCCTCCTTGAAACATAGCTCCAACTTTTAGAAATATTCCTAAAGAATAATTCCAAAAGACTAAAACAGGTCTCTTTTTCTCTCATACAAGAACACATTTCTTCATTTAACAAGTTAAATATATAGTGCTAATAAATAATTCACAATACTCAAAATGAAGACAATAACTTTCAGTGGAATTGCAAAACAGAATAAAGAGCCAGTCTCATTTTTGAAGAGAACAATTTCATTTACCATATAATATTGCCACAGCATATCTTTCCCTGCCTCATTAAAACTCTGGCCATATATTGCTGCTTTTCCCATCTAAGGAACATTCATTCTTTAAATAGAACATGGAACTCCTACCAGTGTGACCTTTCTGCTTGGCGGTCATCTGAGAATATTAACTAGAGTACTTTGTTCCACGGTTCTCAGAAGAGCAGGAGACCTTAATATTCATAGAAGCTTCATTGTTGAAAAAATTGAGCAGTCTGCCAAAAATGACTGACTTCCTTTGTTCTGAAGAAGTTTCTCTTGTGTTTGCAAGAGGTAGATAGCAAACAGACATTTATGGGTTGGGTCTAAACTAGTTCTAGTACTTGTATAAAGTCCCACCCCCTGAGATGATGCAGGCAGTGGGAAGACATCTGTTTCAGGAGCATGGGAGGAAGTTATCTGAAGGATGCTGGCAGCAAAGGACAAGCAGCCAGAAAGGTCTTAATACAATGTGATGAAGTGTTTCCACAGGTGTCAGAGCACGGCAAAAGGCATCAATAGCATGTGATACTTATTCAGTGTCAAGGTAAGTAGGCAGGAAACCTAGTTTGACTGATCTCGTGGATGCAGCTTAGTGAGGGCAAGAACAAGGCAAGGGACCAGCCCTGGAGAGACTGAGTAATGAAATGTGTTAAAAACAACAACAACAACTCAGGAAGACAAGTGCAGTTATCACAATTGGGTCTGAAATGGCAGACTCTGGAACAAACTGGTGAAACGTAATCAGCAAATGAAGTTAGACTGTTGGAGACTATCTGGTTGCCTCATACAACTTATAGGACTAGAGCAGTGTGCTGATCCTCATAAGGAAATTTATGTCACAGGGTGAAAATACAATTCTATCTTCTCAGTGAACCATGATTTAAGCTACTCGGGGCTGAGTGCATGGAAGCATGTCTTTATTACTAAAGGAGATGATAAAAAATGCTTGTAGTTTAAAAAGGTAATCCATAATTTTAAATTTTTTTATTTTGGAGGTCAGCCAAAATTCCAAATCTTCTACCTTATCTATCATAGTAATCCAGGTGAGTAAAGGTGGTCTGAATTATGGTGGTGATCGAGGGGATGGGGACAAGGTGAAGGACTGAACAATGACTAAAGTAAAGTGGGGGAATGGGCAAGAATCACGAGCAGGGAAATATTATAGAGAATGGCTTCCTGGTGTTAAAAGATAAACTGAGGCATATGAAAAATTTAGAGTTCATCTGAGCAAAAGTCAATTTGAATGGGGCATCGCCAACCCAGAAGTGGTTAGTTAGCAGTGCTCTACCAAAGGGAGCTCTGGGAGAGACTATAGAGAAAAAAGAAACAAACCGAGGAAGTTATTTATTGGCTATAGCTTAAAGCCTGGCTGGCTGTTTGTGATTGGTTGTCTTTAGCGTTTTGATTTCATAACCTTGAGACATTAATAGGCTTAGATTTTGGTTTGCTTAAGTAGGCTACCATAGCATTAGAGCCACTTCAGTCTAATGGTCTCCTCGTTTAGTTAATTTATCACTGGTTTCTGGGTTGGTTTGGCAAGTAAGTGGACAGTGATGCCAGCATAGAGTAGGGATAGTCTGATGCCTGGATCTAAACCTGACTCCATTTTTTACTTCCTGTGTGAAATTGAGTCAGCTGCTTAACCTCTCTGAGCTTTATCTGTGAAAGCAAGAATAGTTCTACTCGCAAAGTTGTTGTGAGAACTAAACGAGAATTTATAGCACTAACTTGGCAGATATCTTGAGCATCTACTAATTGCCAAACCCTGAATTCAAGATACTCTCAGTGTGCTAGAAGGGACATGCAAAAACGATTAACACACTGCAATGGGAGAAGTGTGAAAATGTGTGTGCATGAAGTGTCAGAGGAGCCAGGAATCATGCACTCTGCTTACAGATGTGGAGTGAGAGAGATGGGCATTTGAGCTAGACTTGAATACATTTTCACCAAAATGTGTTCCCCCTGTGATCTCAGACAAATTAATCTCCGTGAGCCTCAGTTTCTTCAGTTGGGGATAGCACCCATGTCAAGGAACGATTGTGAATGTTAAGTGGAATAATGCATGGAAAATGCTCAGCACAGTGCCTGGTATGCAGCAAGTACTCCATCGTTAGCTATCTTTATTATCTTGATTATCTTGATTACTGTGGAGAACTCTGGGAGTCAGTAAGCTCCGATGGACTCAATGACATATTAAGGTCACAGCTATTAGCAGGATCCAGGCTGCCAACTTTATGCTCAAAATGAAAGTAGAGCTCTGGACTCATCTAATCCTACTTTTTTTGACTGAAGATTCCAAATAGACTGTTGGATTTGTATAACACAGAGACTCCAGCATCTTTTCCCAAAGGAAAGTTTTGAATGAAGTCATTTAATGCTTGAATGAGCTCATGTCTAAAAGGATTACTCATTTTGACTGGTAATCAGTCTGCCATATGTATATATAAATTCACTTTTGCTTACTAGACATCTTTGGTTTTTTTTTCCAGGCTACATATTCCTCTTATTTCAGCCCTCAACACCCTGTTCTCTGCAGCCTATTTGACTTTCATATCAAAGGAAAACGAAAGCAAAAGGAGTAAGTTCTACATCCATTTACTGTCATTGAGGTTTAAAAACTCTTTGGAAAGAGTTTTAAAAGAGGCAAAAAATATAAAGCATAGCCTCCATTGATGAGATAGTTACTATTTTGTTTAAGTAAGCCAGATCTGTATGCAACGAGATAATAATAAAACGATAATTCTAGAATAACATATAGATGTTCCATGGTGATATGGGTAGACTGGATACACAGAGGAGACAAAGTAAATTAGTGTTCTATTGGGCAGGAGCTAATGAGGATGTATGGAGAGAAAACGGCCATCTCTTTGGCAAGTGCTGGTGCTAGATGCTCCGGATAGAATCTGGATGATTTTGAGTCAGTTCTAGAAAATGGTAATGGATGTGGGTTGGCAAAGAGAAAGCCAGGCAGGGGTTCTCATTAGGATCACCTGGTACTAAAAACAAAACAAAACAAAACCTGCACCCACCCAGGCCTTGCCCCCAGAAATTCTGCTTCAATTCCTCTGGGGCAGGAGGCCCAGGTATCCACACTTTCTGAAAGGTGATTCTAATGTTCAGTCAAGGCTGAGAACCTCTGCTTTAGTGCAAAGAACATATGACCGATATTTCCATGTATGTGTGAAGAGCTGTAGACTTGTGGTGAAAATTTCTTTTTCCTGATTGTAGTGGAAACATGGCTTCTTTCAATTTACCTCTGACAAAAGTAAAGTGAATGCACTAGGCTGTGCGTATGCTAACGTTCTCTTGGGGGAGATCAAGGCAAGGATGGCAGTGGTTATCCTCTGAGATCCAGTAGGATTGCTGGAGGTGATACTGGGGTACGGAATTAGGAAGAAACCTGGGGGTTCTCATAAAAAATTCTACGTCTCTGTGGATGGATTTAATTAAATTTATGGTATTGTGAAGCTGTCAAAAGATAAAAGAGTGATGAGAGTCTGAAAACAGACAGCTCAGGGCTTTGAAGTCAGCTGGATGCTCTTGTTAAGTGTTGCTTAAATTCATTCTCAGCTTCTCCATTGTAAATGGGCATATTCTTACTAACTTAAATGTTTGTTGTAAAGATATAATGGAATAATACGTGTAAAGCAGAGTGCTGTGCCTGTCACATAGACAATAATTATTAGTTAATATTACTGTTGTTTGAAAAGAATAAAGGTCTGTATGCACAAATCATCTATCCCAGACTCAGGATTTGAGTGGCTGCATGTAAAGGAGGCTTTCTTTGGAAATTGGTATAGACATTAAGGACCTTATGTTCCTAGTACAAAGGGAGTTGAGAGAAATTAGTTCACCCAAAGCCTGCAGGGAGCTGGAAAGAAGAAAGGCCTAGTGGAGGGATTCAGAGTGGAGATGTGGAGGCCACAGTCTCGGAGACCAGGGCAAGGAGGAAGTGAGTCAGAACAGATGGAACTGGCATGAGATCTCACCCATTTTGGAGACTGAAACTCAGAAACTGGGGCCACACTGAGGCAAGGCTTTCCCTTGTGCCCTTTTATGAACCAGGCTGGGATAGACAGCTTGAAAGATAATTTATGAGTTTTGGCTTTTTAGGTGATAATTCCAATTCAGAATTATATGAAGAAATGCACGTGAAAATATTCTCTAAATAACGAAATACTACGCGAAGAAAGTCTTATTGTTTTTCTGTGTAGAGTTTATACCTAGAGATTTCTTCAAATAATACTGAGCTTTGCAAAATAATACTTTGCACACTTCAGCAGGTTTCCGAGCACATTGTATTGAAGTGGGTACGTGGGGTTTGGGAGGGGGAGGGTGAGAGTGACTAAAAGGAGTGCCAGGCGGGGCTGGAGGAACTGACCCAAGACGTCTCTTCTGTGGATCCCAGGTCTGGAGCAGCAGAAAGTTATGCCAAGTGCTTGCCAAACATCTCGGGAGCCTTCTGTTTGGAAATTTGAAGGACACCCATTTTGTCTTAGGGCTAGTTGAAGTGAAAATGCCAAGCTGGAGAGAAACAAAACATAGGATTCAAGAGTTTGGCTCAGAGTCCAGGCTCATTAATTGTTTGCTGAAATGAAGACAAAATGTGCAATGGCGAGGTAGCACTAAAAAGGAGAGATGGCCTAGCAAATAATTCTACGGTGTTGGATTTGATGTTACTGGCAGCAGAAAGCCATTGTGTAGCCTTGAGTGGTGTTTATGGACCTGTAAACTATGAAAATTGAAGAAATAAATGTGTGTTCCAGGTCACTCAACCGTGAAGTGGACTTTAAAGAATATGTTCATCATAAGAATAATAGTGAGATTATGGACTCTTCTGAACAGGATTGTGTAAGGAAGGAAAACTTTTCTGTTTTTTGGCTGGTCTAATAATTAAATTGATATAAGACATATTAACAGGAGAAAAAAATTTTAATTTCCTTTGTAAGGGAGCCCATAGACTCAAAGACGTGTCCAAAGCATGCAGTTTTTATACCTTTTAGACAAAGAAACAATATATTTGTGAAGAATCGACAAGAGAAAGGGATTTGGGCTTCAAGTAGTACATTAGTGAAGAAGTTAGAAGGTTTTTTATACAGTCTTCTCAGCCCAGACTTCCCTATCTCTGGTGATAAGGATGCCTTTACCCTCTTTGTTCAGGGTGGGTACCTTTCACATGGAAGATTCATTTTCTGCTTTCGGGGGGTGGGGGACACAGGAGGGTCAGAATGTCTTTACACTGGCTGTTTCTTAAATAACTTTAATTCAAAATAATCAATATGCCAAAGTAGTGTATTTTGGGGTAGCATATACTGCTCCCTTTCAAATGCGCATTCTGGTTGGACAGCTGTTCGTGGCAGAAGAATGCACAACAGAATTGGTCCAGAAATCAGTCTGTTCTCTGCTCACTGGGCCTGGTGTGGGGCTGCATCTGCCCAGGAGGAATGTTTTTTTCCACTTTCATACAAAGGCAACCCATCTCTGAAGGTCCGAAAACACAATGCATGCTCTTTCGCTTAGACAACTTTTTAACGTCACTTCCAGACTCTGGGGTAAGAAACCAATGATGTGAGCAATAAAGAAGAAGATAAAGATGATCGCAAAGGTAGAAGAAATGAAAAAGAACAGCGAAGCGAGGTGAAGCATGAAGAATGGTAGGACATCCCAAGATAGCGGGAGGTTCCCCTGCCCACGTTTCCGGTGTTGTGAGTAAACATGGAAAATTCACAGTGACCTAATAAATGGCAGAAATCAAAACAAGGCAAAAGGCAATGCAGAGGCATTTTGCAACATGAGGCTGACACCTAAATCTAGCAACTGTATAAACCAGAGCTGGAAAAAGTCCATTTTACCAGCACCATGTATGCTTTTAGGAAGAAAAAGTAATATGAATATGTTTTCAACGGTCCTCTGAACTTCTTTTCACTTTGATGCAAACTCTCTTCCTCCTCTGCCAACTCCAGCACCACAGTGACACTGGGTGGCTACAGCTTATGTTTCACATTTCAATTTGGATGATGAGAGTTTCCATATTATGTTCATATTAAGGCTCTGCCACTCTTACACCTAACTGCTATCTGTTCTGGTGCACATTCAGAAACTCCGAGAAATAGTTTGATTTTGAAACTACCTAAGAAATTACCTAAGACATTTCTAAGGAAAGCAGACTTTTCATATTACAACAGTAAATCACAACACCTAAGCATAGAATTTTGTAGAAATAAATCAGATTGGTTCAAAGGATTTTGGCGTTATGGCCCAGTATATCCAATGCTTTTCCACAGACTAGGAAGACCTGTGGCCAATACCCTTCCTGGACTCTTGTCCCTAAAAGGCTTTTGTGTGGGACATCACTGATCCCAAGTGTTCCAGCTGAAGAATTTGTAACATGATCTGTTTCTCTTGGGATTATCCTTTAATAATTTCTTTGTTCCTCCAACATTTAATAGCCCCCCAACTGTGTTAGATGCTGGGAACACAGAGATAACTAAGGCATGGCTATTTCTTCCAAAGTCCTCAGTAATGGGAGACAGATATGTAATTTAATAAATGCCACAAAATGCTATGGTGCTGTGATGGATGTATGTCTGGGGGAAAAGAGGGGACACCAAGGAGGGAGCAGTGCTCCCAGTCAGAGCAAACTGAAAATCAAGCAACCACGGATCAGAGAGTTGGTGCCACCAGGAAGATGCAGGATGAGTCCAGGTAGAAGAGGTGGCAGATGGGTCCTGGCTAGAACATACAGAAAAACTCCAGTGGAAGTGTAACTTTCCTCTAACCCATAAAGCCAACAGACTTTACAAGACTTGGCCTCCATATGACAAATCTATATTTCCCAGACATGCGCTCAATGAAGCCAATTTAATGTTTCAAGAGGAATTCCAGAATGTATAGAGTTGGGAGTTGCCTAGGGGATGGAATGCTCAGACAGTTACTCCATTACCGGTGAATTCATGAGTATGTTTAGTCCTCATAGCTGTGAAAAAATATATTTAATAACATTGATATGTTTACTGTTTAGCGCTAGGTTTAACTGTTTAAACCTGTCACTGAGTGAAGATTAAAAATGCATGTGTTATTATATATGTTGCTGTCTACAGTTAAAACAACATTGCCGTTTCTCTCATTCTCTGTTTTTGAAACTTGGTTAACAATTCCCTTGGAGTGAGGGTGGGGGATTTTCACCAGAACCAGATCATTTCACCTGCTTTTTATCTCCCTGAGAATTCCAGTTTCCTGACACTTCATTTTCTTTAAGTTTACCATCCTTCTCTTGGTTTTACATGAGATCTCATGGCCTTGCCTTGTGAAAAGTACCTCTCAGATACCTTTAACTTTCCAGCTTCTTACTTGGAACCATCTACTTGGATCCTTCCCCTAAATTTCTGAGGACTTCTGGAGAATGCAAAGATTTGTTTTGGGATGAATCTCAAACACTGTTAAATAGGGCAGCATTTCTAGCATGCTGTCTGCAGAACGGCAAAATAGTCCCTCTTTATGTACGACAGTCACTTTCATTTATTACCTCCCCAAGGCCATTTTCCCCTTCTTCAAGTGTGTTCATGTGATGGGGACAGATTCCTTGATCACAGGGAGTGTAGTTTCTTCCTCAGGCCCATAGATGAATCAGGATAGCCTAAACCAGGTATGGAAATCTCCTTCCCCTTGGCCATTGGTCTAAGTTTGGGCATCTGACCCAGTTCTGGCCAATGGGATTTCAAGGGAAATCTGGAGACTGCAAAAGATAAGGCTTTGTGATGAAAAGGCCTGTATTAGTTTCCTAGGGCTACTGTAACAAAATACTTCAAACCAGGTGGCTTAAAACAACATAAATGTATTTCTTCACAGTTCTGGAGGGTATAAGTATAGTCCACACTCCCTCCAAAGGCTCTGTGGAAGAACCCTTCCTCGCCTTCTCCGCATCTCTGATTGTTGTCAGCAATCCTTGATGTTCCTTGGCTTGCAGCTTCTTTTACTCCAGGTCCTGCATCTGTCTTCGTTTGGCCATCTTCCCTCTGTGCGTTCTCTGCGTCTTCACATGATGTTCTCCTCTCTGTGTCTGTCTTTGTTTTTCCTTTTTATAAGGACACCCTAATTCATTATGACTCATCTGAACTAACTACATCTGCAAAGACCCCTTTTTCACATTCATAGGTACCCAGGATTAGGATTTCATCATATCTTTTTGGGGGGAGATAATTCAACCCACAAAAAGACCTTTTGCCCTTTTCCTTTGATCTTTCTGGAAGTACATCTTATGACTATGAGGCATGAGGAGAAACGTCTAAAATCTAAAGATGGTGGAAAGGAAAGCTAAGGAAAGGGTAGGTATCTGATAGCATCACAACACAATTGAACTATTGCCAATAACCACTAACCTCTAAACCTCTTGAAATGTAAGAAAATGACCCTGAGCTACTAAGCTACTGCCAGGTTTTCTGTTCCTTGTACTCAAAAACATCCTAACAAATTTCCTCAGTTCATAATAAAATTAGAAGAATAAGTAAGTTAATAAAATTTTCATAGATCTAAATTCATTAAATTTAAAGGGCTGTTCTTTATTCCAAAGTTATGTCATTCTCACTTTTTTTGTTATTAAAATATTCTTTCTTAAAATATTATCTTATGAAATGATGGTGATTGTAGATTGCATTTGTTTTTTAATGTCTTTGTTTGGCAAAGGGAGGGAGGGAGGAAGGAAGGAAAAAATTTTAGAAAGTTAGTCTTTAATTTTCAAAAATTCTTTTTTTTTAAGCTTCTGAAATCCAAAAGTCTGTGACAAGAAGAGTTCTGGCTGAACTTGCCTTGAACGATTAGAATTGGTGGTGTGCTCTGTAGTCTCTGGCACCAGCTCAGGAGAGCAGATGCTTAAATTTCCAGGAAGCGGCTTGACATCACCTTGGTAGCTTGAAATTCGACACGGTGGGAGTAGTTACACCATAGAAACCTGCAAATGCTATAAATCAACCCCTCTCCCCCTACAGCTGGTTGTTTTCCAGCACACCCCTGCCCTGATCCTGCCTCTTGCAAGTGTCCAGGAGGTAAGCATGCAAGGGACAACTCACACCAACTAAAACACGAGATTGAGATGGACTTCATTAACTACTTTAAAATTTTACAATGAAAAATATTCTCTCTCTTGCTTGTTTAAATATTTGACAGTCCATTTTCCCCACTAAAGTATCAGCTCTGCCTCGGCAGGAACCATGTCTGTTCTATTCACACAATATCCCCTATGACAGCACAGAGTGGGCATGGGTGCCTTGGTCTTCCAAGGAGTCATGGTCAAAGACTCCATAGTGATCAAAATGTCTAGAGGAGCAAAAGTTGTCATAACACTAGAATATTCACCAGTGAGGGAAGTCTGTAGGTGTTGAATTCCTGTCCTCACGGGTGCACATTCTTAGATGGCTGAGTAATAATAGGAAAGTAACGGAAGTATGATGCAATTTCACATAGTGAAAATCACTTGGGAGTAACTTTTAAATAATCCAGTGCAGTGTGTTCAGTAAAACACCAGTTCAATAGATGGTTTATAGGTGTTTTAAAAAAATTAAATAGTTTGGTAGCCAATACATTTGGGAAATGTTTGTAAAATGAGTTAAATCTATTTCTTTATTGCTAAACTTCTCAGAGCCTTTAACACGATGCTGGTGTGCTTGTGAATCTTTACTTTGACCATGGAATAATAGTCAAATACATGAAATGCATTTTTGAGTGCATTACCTATAAATAGTATTCCACAGAGCACAGAGCACATTTTAGGTGCCCTTTATTTAAGAGAAAAAAATGACATCACAATCTCTGCAGTGATGAGTATCATAATCTTGTTTGTTTCTGTGTTCTCATTTTTTCACATTCTTAATGACAGCTGGAAGTTTCTACTCTTAAGGCAGTATGCTGGAGCTACGGAGAGCTAGAGCTCTGGAGCTGCCTTGGGTTCAAGTCCCAGCTCGTCCATTACTAGCTGTGTGGCCTTGTGCAACTTCTTAAGCCTCAGTTTTCCTCATTTGTGTAATGGGAATAATAGAAGTAATATCTACCTCCTGAGTTATTGTAAGGCTTAAAAAAGTTAACACATGAAACACTCAATGTCAAGTATGATTAAAATTTTAGCTCGCTCAGTACTGTAGGTCTATTGCTTACAGTGACTCCCTGCCATGCACTTTGAATTCTTCTAAGGCCTCTCTCTTTCTTACCTGACCAATTCAGAGAAATAAATTCAGTTCTTCTAGCAGTTCCTCACAGGGAGGGTCTCCCAAGCTTTCAGCCATTTAAGCTGCTCTTTTCTGAACTATCTTCAAATTTCACTGGCTCTCTCCAGCTTTAGGATTTCTAACTGAGCCCAGCCCTCTGAAAAATGCCTGCTTGGAGAAACAGAACCATTTGTGACTTCAAAATTACATCATACTGTTCTTTGAAAAGATTTGTAAAGCCTTTGGCCTTTCTGTTATCAGTGGAAGTAAACTATTATTAGCATCCAGTTCTGTACTGATATTCTTGGATTTAGTTCTGATTTTGAAGGAAGGGAATTACAAGATGTTTCTTGTGGCAGAGCTAAGATTGCAGAAGGGTTGTAATGGTTGGTAATCATGTTCTGTCCCTCTGGTTAGCACTGACAAAAAGTTGAGCTGTTTTACTTTTTTAAAATTTTTATTAGAGGGGATAAATTAAACCAAGGAGTAAAATAAGTTCCAGATTCAGATTTAAAAGAATTTGGAGACTCATCATTCTACTATATATAGTTTTTCTATCTCATTGTACTCAATCAGGAGAAATATGGTGGAAAATACCTTCAAGAGCCAGAACCCAACTCCCTGGAACCATGATTTAAATAGATGAGAAATACATATTTCAGAAGAAAACATCAAATAACATCAAGCTAGCTAACCTTAGTGATTAATCAAAAATCAGCTACTAAGGTATGTTATAGTATAAGTTAAGTCAGCCCACTATCTCACTCTTTATACATATAACATTGTACTAGAATTTAATCTCCATGGGAGAAGAGATTTTTATCTGTGTTGTTCTCTATTATGCCCTCAGCCTCTAGAAGAGTATCTGGCATGTAGTAGACAGTTAGTCAATACTTGTCAAATTGATTGATGAATGAATGAAAACAATATGTTTAGAACTAGAAAAATGGGATGTGATTGCTCAGAATTATGAAGCAGAGGCACTGAAAGGTCTGTAATGATCATAATATCAGCTATGTCAGAATGGGACTGCACCTCTTAAAGCAGAGCAGTTCACTTGTAAAGTATTTAGAAAGATGCTGAAAAGTGCTGACTTGAAGATTAATCAGCACTAACTTAGTTAATTGAGGCTTTTTTTTTTTTAAAGAATGAAGGCGTAGACACTGAGCTTATAAATTATTGTAATCAGTGCAAACTTTGCATTTGATAATAAAACTTTATGAAAATCTCTCCCTCAGCTGGCATTCCCAGATGTTCTGATGATCTTTAATGATCCCTTGATTCACTTTTGAAAAGAGGCTACCCCGTATTAATCCCTATGTTAATTTTCTTGCATTTACTTGGGACTAACATTGGCACAGAAGGTCCCATATGAATCTTTCAGAGATGTAGAAGATCAGAAGCAGAGAAGGGAAGATGGAAACTAATTGCTAAGGTCTAAATTGTGGTTGCAACCTCATGGCAGGTAATCGGGCATTTCATAAAGCATATTATGGCAATGCTTCCATTTGTAGTTTATATCAACTAGGTAACAATTTGTACCATTAATACATCTTTACATTGATAGTAATTTCAATTTTAATGATAGGCAATTGCCTTGAGGACTTTTGTAAACAATAGTAATAAATTTTTATATCTTCAGCATGAAGTCAATTTTACTTAAATTCCTGATACTGGTATATTTAAGGTACCTTCCTTCTTTTCTATTTTTTTCTTTATTTTTTGAGATGGTGGCATGAGTCATATGAGTTATTTATTTGACTGTTGCCATTCTATTATTCAAAAGTGTAAACTTAATGTTATCTGGCCTCACCAGCCCATGTAATTTCCCATGGCAGTACTCCATCTTATCAAATAGTAGCTTAGCACACCTCCCACCAACTGTCCCTATTTATTTTAGAGACTCCCCAAAGAGGTGCTTCACATTGGCCCACAGACCTATCTGTCAGATATAGTTACTACATGGTGTCCACCATGTCCTTCTGCTGGCTGCACTTCATGTCTTTGCCTGTCTGCTATTTGATTTACGTACCACTGCCAACAACCATAGTCTGCAGTAAGAATGTCAAATGTTCATGCCGAAGGTGCCATTGTCTTGGATGTGACTCTGGTACTGGATTTTGTGCAGAGGAGGAGAGAAAGGCCCTCTCTCTTATTCCCTGCTATACTTGGTCATGTGGTGCTTCAGCAGATCCGAGTGCATCGAGAGTCCTTTCTTTTCTTCCAGCGTCTGGCCTTTGCCCTCACTCAGAATCTGAGGAATTCTCCCATGAAAATAATGTTATCAGTATCTGGCACTCATTCCTTGGCCAGTCTAAAACATACTTTTGGAAAAATTCTGTGAGTTTCCAGTGGCCACCCCCACCCCCCACGGCACCCAGGCTGGGCTGAGGCATCAGTTGGGGCAAAGATGCCACAATTCTCATCTCTCTTTTCTCCTTTGGCACTCTCTCTCCAACGAAACTCTCCATCACGAAGCAGGAGCTCCATGGATATCACTGGGCTATGTGCGGTTTTAGAGCGAGTGTGATGGGAGCACAGTGAGGTGATATCTGCAGTCAGTTGGCCAAATGCTTCCTTCAGAAGGAAATCTTTCTTTCCTGTTTCTGCAGCGATGAAATAAAATTCAACCACCTTGGGCTCCACACAATATAACTTCCTTCAGTGCATCATTCAGGTGGGTGTTGCCTACCGTCCCTTCCAGGGACCAGGGTTAGTCATCTCTTTGTTGAATATAAAGGGCCTTTGTGGAAATTTTCCTTGGCATTCCCAGCTGATACTACATCTCAAACTGCTTGGCCTGTGCCAAAAGGATGGTCTTTTTATTTGCTTCTCTCCTCCATTTCTTTACTCAGCTTCAACTGTATCTTCTTGCTATATACTTTAGGGATAGCTTTGACTTCTCTGTCTTATGTGTTCCTGATTTTAGCTGGTCTGAAATCCAGACACTTTTTAAGAAGGAAAAGTAATGAATAATAATATTATTTTAAGAGCCAGTGGACAAGACACACCAATATTAAAAAAGACAGCAGATAGATTGATGAATTTCCAAATGGGATTTTTATACATTAGAAATGTCTATGACCCAGCATTTAAAAATCATTATAATAGTCTAGATAATGACCAAATAAAATTAATTATGAGGTTTGGCCCCTTTGGAAAAAAGCCTTGAACTAATTTAATTTATGGATATGAGGATACTGTGCAAGTTAATGTCAATTTACCAACTCAAATAATATGAAAGCCCAAGAGTAAATAAATACTTTTATATCAAACTCGATTTTTTGTTGCCCAGATATTATGGGCACTTGGCTACTTTGCTTCTAGTATAATGTAATATAGGGAAAAAAAAAAAAAAGAAAAAGAAAAGGAAAAAGAGAGAGAAATAAAATTAAATTTCTAAGATCAGATTCCTAAGACGAAGCCATTACTGTATGTTAACTATAAATATTCTGCTCAACTAGCAATTCACTTTTTCCATAATTTGTGATTTATTCTCCTCTACCAAACATCATAAATGAAGAATTAAAGAATTTGAGCAGAGATGTTTAAAGAGATATTTTTAAATAATTATAAGTGTTGTAGTATCTGGATATATAAAATTACATAGTTTTATATACAATGCATATAAAAAAGTATATAATTATGTGTTATAAGTAACAATAAGTGCCATTTATTTAGGCTTACTATGTACCAGATACCTTTCTAGAACTTTACTTACATTATCTCATTAATCTATGCATTAGTTTTAATTCCCATTTTATTAACTTGCCCAAGTTAATATAGTCTCTACATGGCAGGCCTAGCATTTGAACCTGCATATGCTTGACTGCTAACCCATATGCACTTAACCTCTATGCTATGAGACACAAAGTACAGAGAGCCACTTAAAAAAAAAGATTAAGTGTATAAATTATTTTTCTATCTTCTCAAAATTGCCATTCGTTCTAATTAGCTATAAATCTGAAAAAAGTAAATTCCAGAAAAGATGAGGAGCTAAGAGTGAGGGGGTCTGAGTAAGGGGGTGTATGCTGAGACCAGTGTGTGGAATATGCCAGTGAACAGTGAACACAGAACCCAGAGGAGGCAGAAGTCTGAGTGAGTCAGGATTCAATGCCAGAGAGTGAGGAGGGCAGAAGGGTGCTGCTGCAGGGCAGTCGTGCACAAGACCAGGGATGAGAGGGGTTGCAGGAGATGAGAGGGCATCAGGAGGAGCCAGAGCAAAAGCAGGTACCAAGGAAATTTGATTGTGGCTGGTCCTGTCTCTGCTTCTACATTTTCTACGTGTTGCCCATATTAATAGCCAGTCCCGGCAGAATCGGTCTAGGCTTCTGGCATTGGTGTGGCAACAGGCAGTCTGAGGCATTATGCTGAGGCGGAAGGAAGATTCACAGCATCTGTGCACAAGAAAATCCTAGCTAAAGGCTGCATTTGAAAGACACCAGGTAAATAAGTACCAGGATGTATGTCATTCAGGGTGCTTTGCTTTTCAACCCCTGACGATTACTACTTCTAATAGGGCTCTACTAGATGATGCCCACATGTCTCCCAAGGGCAAAAATTGGTTTACAGAGACAGTTAAATCTGAACCCACACACACACAAAATTTCTTAGCTACATTGTAAATTACTGGGCCCCTCTCACTGGTTGAATTCAGTGAGTCACAAATTATTCAGAGCCATGTCCATACCACGGGTTAACCCTCGTCTGTTCCTATCTTAGCGGACGTGCTCTAACTGCCAGTTCTCCCCTTAGAATGTAGTGCTGGAAACTGCGTGTTTCATTCTACATGTGGCTTGACCAGCAGAGAGTGCAATAAATGCTACTTTCCTAAACTTCACCCTAAACTTTTATTACTTATCATTTAGATTTCATTAGCATTGTAAGCTGTCACATCCCACTTTTATTAAGTTTGAGGCCATTGAAAACTGCTGAATTTTTTTACTTAAAGGGCAGCTATCAAGCCAGATATCCATCCTATACCAATTAAAGATGAAAACCCAGTAAAAAAATAACTTTTACATGGGTCTTTGCCTGTATTTTTGTTAATTTCTTTGTGGTTTTAGAGGCCTAACATTCCAAATCACTGGTTAGGGTTGAATTCCAGCATCCCCTTGACAGTGTCAGCTCTTCAGGCTCTGTGATATCTGCAGATGTGACAAATTGCCTTCTATGTCTTTAGTGAATTAAACAATTTTAAATCGGAGTCAACAAATACTTATTGAGCACACATTCTGAATTAGCCACTCTTCTAAATTTGAGGATGAATGAGATGTATTACTGACATATGGATGAACTAGAAATAACTAGTCCCCAAGGGGTTCATGGCACATGGGGAAAACAGGCGTGAATATGGCAAAGTGCAATACAGTATGAGTAAAGTGGAAGTAAAATTTTCGATGGAAATATAGAACATTCAGCAACTTACTAAATTGCTTTAGTAGTTTTGGTTTCTTATATATGTAATCTTCACTAAATCTCTTTTCAAGTTTCCAATTGGTTGGTATGGTATCAGTTCAACCTGAAGCTAGGTTTGCCTAGAGCAACTGGATCAAGAGATTGACTGAGAACTTTGCATCACATGTGCTGATCACAGCAGCACATGTGGACTCGATTTTATGAAGAATGTTGAAGGACATGACCAATACATTAGGAACACACATACATCTCATTGTACCAGCACTTAGTGTGATTTTAACTTTAAGACAACAATGATATGAAAGAGTGCATAAGAAAGTCATCTGACACATGCTGCCTTTTCCAGAATGCAAAGATAACAAGGAAGCAACAGGAAGCAAAGGGGCCTCCTTCAGCAAGGATGAATGTACTAATGGCAGGATGGCTCACTAACTGCTTTACAATCCCAGCAATAATTCAGATATGCCACATCTCTAGATTTCTGCATCTTATAGTTAGCTACCATGCAGGATCACGCAATTTTTGGTAGCTGCATCTAAAGGAATTATTTGGGTGGTTGACTAATTGTTCCTTGACCTTGCCCTCCAGATAGAAGGAGGAGGAAATGGAGGAGGAGGAAAACTTTATGCCCACAGTTTTTTCTAGACTTCCAAATTTACACTAGCCTTGTTCAGATTTACTAATCTGAATCTTAGAAAAAGAACAAGAGATTACGTACTCAGGTTGGGGGGGGGGGTGGATCTTGGTATTTTACACCGAAAATAACTCAAACCTGAATATAACTAAAAGGGGAAAGAGGTCTTTCTAGCCTGGAAAGAGTTCTTTCTAGCCTCTAGCCTCCATTCAGAGCCTTCTTTTCTGTCTTGATATCCTCTTCCCTAGGAGAGGCTTAGGCACCTCTACCAGGGCTGTCCATGGCCCCTGGTCCTCAGGCAGACACCTAACTATGACTTTCCAAGTCAGGACCCCAGGCTCAGACCTTTCCAAGCTTGGGCTTTATGAAAGGTTGGTGCTCTCTCAGACAGAAGGCATGCCAGGGCCAGCAGCCCAAAGATTTTCAAATAACTTTTTGTTTTGCTTTTTATTTCCTTCTCTTCCTTCCCTCTTCCTTCCTAAATCATTCAAGCATTTTATTACTAAAGTTCAAAACTTAGTTCTTAGCCAATGCAAATATGAAATAAAATTCCTGAAAGATATAATAAGGATGAAATAAACTGTTAATAGAGAGCCAAGAGAACACATGGAGTCAGGGAATCAAAAAATGGTGCTGGAACAGTTGGACATTCTTATGTAAAACAAAAACAAAAATAAAAAACCTCAAATTTTTTGGATATAAAAACTCAAAATGTATCATTGACTTAAATGTACAATGCAAAAATGTAAAAGTTCTAGAATAAAACAGAAAAAACCTTTGTGACCTTGGGTTAATAAAAGACTTCTTAGGTAAGTTGCAAAAGTCAAAATCATAAAAAAAAAAATGATAAATTGGACTTTATCACAATTAAAAGCTTATTCTCTTTGAAAGGCACTATTAAGAAAATAAAAAGACAAATTACAGACTGAAAGACTATATTTGCAGGAGAACAGATATCTAATCAAAGACTTGTAGCTAGAGTACATTAAGAACTTTCAAAATCCAGCAATAAGAAAACAACCTAGTAAAAATATGGGCAAAAAATTTGAAGACTATCAAAGAAGATATACAGATGTCACATGAAAAGATGCTCAACATTGCTATTGATTAGGGAAAAGCAAAATAAAACTACAATGAGATACCACTTGCTAGAATTGTTAAAATAAAACTGATAATATCATATGCTAGAGAGATTGCAAAGCAACTGAAACTCATACACTGTTAGTGGTACAGCACTTTGAAAAACTGTTTGGCAGATTTTTATAATTTTAAACATATACTTACCTTATAACTCAGCATTATTTTTCCTAGATATTTACCCTGGATGAATGAAAATCATATCCACACAAAAACTTGTACCCTAATTTTATAGCAGCTCTATCCAAACTAGAAACTGGAAACAATCCAGGTGCCTTTAGGGGTAAATGGATAAAAAAGCTGTAGCATATCCTTATGATGGAATACTACTCAGCCGTGAAAAGAAATGAACTACTGATACAGGCAATGACTTGGCTGAATCTCAAATGTTCATGCTAAGTGAAAGAAGCCAGACTCAAAAGGGTACATACTGTATGAGTCTATTTATATGACATTTTGGAAAAGGGAAAGCTATAGTCATAGAGCAGGTCAGTGATTGCTAAGGGCTCAGGGATAAAGAAGGAAATTGACCACAAAGGGGCACTAGGGAACTTTTCGGGGTGGCAGAAATGTTTATATCCTTATGGGGATGGTAATTACATATGTATACATATGTTAAAAGTTGTCAAGACTGGCACATTCTACTGAAGTTAAATTGTTTCTCAATTAAAGCACTTAAAAATTGAAGGTGAAACAAATTTCAGATAAATAAATGGAAACTGAATTCATTGCCAGAAGTCCTACACTAAGGAATGCTGCTAGATGGGAATTTAGATCTTCAAGAAGGAAGCAAGAGTGCTGGAAATGATAAATGTGAAGGTAAATATCCTGACACATGCATACATTCCTCCATTTTCTCTTCAATAGGAGCAGGTAGAATGTAAAATAACTTATAGTGTGGAGGAGGATGGTGGTGGGAAGAGGATTCTTAAGAAACAAGGGCAGAGTCACTGAATCCATTAGGGATAACTAGTTCCTGACCACGGTGAAGAGTAGATTCAAACTAGGTATCCTTGATGCCAAGCCATCTGATGAATAAAACAAATTTGAGCCAATTATTCCCAAACATTGCATGTTGGGCATTTGGTGTCTATGACTTGCTGTTAGCAGATATTAAAAAATGTTTGTTAGGTAATTATAACCTCAACTTCTAGTCTTTTAAGAGTTATTCTACAAAAGGTAGAATTAGCAAACTGATACCTGCTAAGGGTAGGACATGATAAAGTCACGAGCCAAGATATTAAATTGAGGTCAGTTTGATTTCAAACTCTGCTTAACTACTGACACTGCACTGGTTTTAATCTTGACTGTGTTTTCTCATATGTAAAATAAAGGTAATAATAATACTTATTTCATAGGGTTATGAGAATTAAATGAGAAAATATCTGCAAAGTACCTTACATATAATAACTCAATAAATGGGAGTGTGTCCACAAAAATATGATCTCTAGTTAATACATTTTACAGCCAGCCAAGACTTCAGTGAGAAGGAGGCTGTGGAATCCCCTTTTTGTGGATAGATTACTGCATTTTTCCATGAAAAGAGATGTCATCTTTATCCTGACAGCCTTCCAATCAACCATGCCTTCAGGTAATCACGGACTTCTAAAAGGAGCAACAGAAATGTTCTCCTTGTAACCCATTAAACTGCATATTGAAAATCGAATGAATTTCAAATAATCCTCAGGCTATTTCTGAGAGCTTTGAATTAGCAATGGTTACCTCTGAGGCTTAGCCTGCTGCATTTGTGGACCAAGACCTGCTCTGAAGCAAGCGTTGTCTGATAATGCCTTGGATTAAATTTGGATAAAATTTAATTGTATTCCTCTAGCATTTATTGACCTTGTCTTTTTGCTGGACATACTGGACATTTTTGCATATATATTTATTTTAATTTGTTTCAATATGAATACTCTTTAATGCATCTGTTGCATTTCCCACAGATGGTTTCTTCAAAATATATTAAAAACCTGAGACATATTGGTGAGGCTCTTATTATCATTTTTTTAAGATGTGAAATCTTTCTTTTAGATGAGTCATGTTTAAACAATTGATGAAAATAGTGTCTCTTATGTGGGCATTACATTTTTTCTTCTAGTATCTTAGAGATTAATCATATTCATCCTAAAATTAGTGATTGTGAATCTTCTTAGGCAGAATGTCTCAAATTCCATTTTAAATGTAGACATTCTGCTCTCTCTCCACCATGTTCATGGGGAAAAAATTATGTTTGTGTACAAAGCTAAACAAATAATAATTCTGAACTTCCCAAAGGGTACTCTAAGTTATATATTAGCTTTGGGAAGATCTCTTTACACCTCTTTTGATGGTTGTTTTCTTTTTTCTATGACTTGCCATGGTTTAAATCATTCAATTTAACCCCTGATGGTTCATTCTGTGCTGCTTGCTCTGTCTTCTCTACATGCCTGACCCTGAGTAAAAATGCAAAGAATGTATGAAGGTGGTCAAAAATGTACAAACTTCCCGTTATAGTATAAATAAGTACTGGGGATGTGATGTACAACATCACGCAAAGTAAGACCAAGAGTAAACATTAAGTAAGATAGTATGAATAAAATAGTTGCTATGCTTAATGGACTAATTTTTTTCTGTTGTAAAACAGACTAGCAGGTTGGGTTAAATAGCAAAACCCAGCATATACTGTTTATTTATTTTTTTAATGCTTAAAATAGAATGATTTTTCTTTTGAAAAAAGAATGATTTTTAAAAAAGACTAAAAAAATAAAGGGATGGACAAAGAGACACCACAAAGAAAAAAGAGCAACTAATATTAATACCAGATAAGGCAGAATTTAAGTTTAAAAGCACCAACAATGATAAAGGTGAGGATTATATAATCATAAAAAGTACAATTTACATAAAAGATATACTATTCATAACCCTGTATGTGTTAGATAATATAGCAGCTAAATATATAAAGCAAAGTATTAGAACTACAAGGAGAATTTCATTAAAAATATAATTAAAAGTTAATTCTTTAATAAACTTCTTTTAGAATCAAGGAGATCCCGTGGGCAACAACAAAAAAATTAGTAGTAATGACAAATAGAAACCAAATATTAATTAAACTGTATGTCTCTTAGTAGAAAGTATTGAGTAGAAAATATTCATATTTTCATATGTTAAACACCATATGATTTCACTTAAATGCAGAATCTAAGGAATAAAAAGAAAGTAATCAAAAACAGACTCACAAATATAGTGGACAATTTGGTGACGGATAAAGGGAAGGGGAGTTTGGGGGCTGGGAGAATGGGGTGAAGGGTTAAAGAAGTACAAATTAGTAGCTGATGGATGGTCACAGGGATGTGGAGCATGGCAGAGGGAATGCAGTTAGCATTAACACATTGGCTAGGTGTTGGGCCAGGGGAGGAAGGGAGCAATTGGGGGGATCGTTTTATGAACTATAGAGATGTTTTACCAATGTACTGTATACTTGAAACTAATTAAATTAAATTAATTTTTAAAAAGACCAAAAAAAAAAGCAATGACAAGAAATACTATTCATGTTAAACCAGTGACATATAGAAATCTCTGAGAGGAATATTTATAGCTATCAGTGCCTTTGTCAAGATTAGAGACTGAAAAGTAAAGAACAGTCATACTCATCTTTAAAAAAATAGTAAAAGAAAATCAAACAAAAGTGGTAAAACTGAAATAGTACGTAATGAAAATAATGACCAAAAAAGAAAGAGGTGAGTAAAATAGTAGAAAGGCTATATATAAACCAAATAAGGAAGGCCAACAGGAGCTTGATTAAGGGAAACACATACGATAAGGAATCATAAAGAGACCATCACAGATAAGACAGATAATTTTATGGCAGAACATTAGATTCAATGGCAACCTTAAAAGAAAAAAAACTAGAGGGAATAAATGATTTTTTTTGGTGTGAAATATAAACTAACAAAATTGACCCAAGAGGAAACACAAAACTTGAATATACCACAGAATATTTATAGAAGACCAAAAGCCATACAAGAGACTGGAAGAGGTTTAAAAGACCTATTATTTTAAGAATCACCAGGACCAGATGGATTTAGAGCTAAGTTCTAGCTAATCGTTAAAAATAAGCAAATAAGCTAGGTGATTCAAATGCAACATATTTTTCCAGAATAGAAAAAAATCTTTAGTATCCTCTCACAGCACTCTTCATCATTGTCCATCTCTTTAGTGTTCATCTCTTCCTCTAGCTCAGCCCCAAATGCCTTCACCCTCAACTCCAACACACACACACATTTAGCTGCCTTCACAGAATTGCTGGTTTCAAAAATTACTTCTCCTCGCCCGCTCCCCAACCACTTTCCCTCATCAAATGTCTGTGTCCTCTAGCAGCAGACCAGGCTGAGTCTTAGGAGGCCCGTCATTCCCTGCTCAGGTCGCAATGACAGTTTTGTCCCCTGGCGCAGGGGGCGCCCTTGAGCTAGAAGGCTCCATTTCCCTCCTTGGAGAACACTCATTCCCCATTGTGGGCTCGTCTTCTGCCAGTAGAGAGGGAAACCTTGCAGAGCACCATGCAGATTCCCGTTTCAATTAAGATGTTTTGGGCTTCTAGTAACAGAATGCCAACTCAAATATGAACAGTTGGAGAATTTGTTATCTACATAACTTTAAGCAGGGACAGGTTGAAGGGGTGGTTGATTCTGGGTTGGAGTAATATCATCTGGAATCCAGCTTCCTTTTATTTCTCCATTCTGCTATTTATGTCACTAACTTCATTCATCCTAAGGTTTGTTCCCTGGGATGTTTGTTCCTTGGGCTACCAGCACAACTTCGTCCACATGCATCCTTGTCCAGGTGCCGGATGCAAAGACCAATGGCTCTTTCCTTAGACAACTCCAGCAAACCACACCTCACAGCTCATTAGCCCAATCACAAGTAAGGGGCATGGCTTTGATGAATCATCTAAGGAGGGACAGTTGGAGAGCCAGCCATAATGTCCACTTCAGTCCCCACCTCATCTCCCCAGTTGATCAGTGGGGAAAAACAGCACAACACCCGCCTCCCCACCCCCCGTGTCCCCCTGCCACCACCACCCGGAATGCCCAACAGAAGTAGAAGTCATTACCAACAGAAAGATCAACCTTTTGATAAGGGAGATCCTTTTATTTCCGCTGCAGTTCGTCTTGATTAGTTACTTGCTTGCAAAAAGACTTCCTTGGATTCTTTCATTTTACGGTGAGAATGATTGAGATAGAGCATTATTTCAAATTCTCTTACTAGAAAGGAGTATATATCACCTGTTTCATGACTGTGGCCAAATGTCATTCTACTGTACTTAATTCAGAGGCTGTTGCTATCAACATGTTTCAGAGGTGAGCTAAAAGTTTCTATGCATCCATATTTTAATTGGTTTGGTTCAAGATTTTGGCTGCATATGTTAAATAAAAACAAAGCTGGTCACTAAAGGTGAAAAACCAGACTTTCTTTAATAACTACTGCAGTAGGAGAAATGGACTTCAGTATGGAATTGAGCTACACCGTGTAGAGATATAGAGACCAAGTGGGGGCTTGAGCAAAGTCAGGGAGATGGAAAATTACAAAAAGCAGGTAGGAGGGGTCGGTCAACGTGATTAGGCCATTTGGGTTGGTTAATTGGCACTTATGGAAATGAGGCTTCTACCCTCCCACAGAGATTGGGAAAGGCCTTATCTTGTCAGCTTTGAACTTTCCCAGGCAGGAAATTAAGGGGGACTAGGTTATTCCAGGGACTCTCCTTTAGTGGTTAGAAGCCAAGCTAGTGTTTGTTTAAGATCTCTATGTGGGTGGGGCGGGGGATAGATGAAATTGTTTGTGATGAGAATAAAGAACAGTTTAAAGAAATCATGCTACGGTAATGATCTTAATATGTCCAGCTGTTACTGTGTGATTCCTCATTGTCACTGAATTTGTAATTTCATTTACTAATATAAAGTCAAATTAATAACTACGTATTGATATTTTTAATTAAGTCCAGGACTAACTGCACATTACACCCCAGTAGCTTATGAAGATATTGCTAAGTAACAGCATATGTACATAACCAGCTCCAAAGGATGGCCCTAGGTCAGCCACCTGGTAACATTTTTAAAATAGAGGAGCAAAGTTTTGTCGGTGCATAACTCCAATAGTCAACTTTTGCCCACCAACTTTAAGTGGCGATAGAAAATCAAAGAGTTAGTCACAAAAACTTACAATTAGGAACTTGAACAAGTAATTATAAGGTGGAACTTTCTGGCCTCATGAATTCTTCATTGTAGAAAAATTATAGAAACAACTGTCAATAAGTCATCTACATTCTCCTTGGAGTTGTTAAAAGATTATGTTCCAAATTAGTTATCAGAATGTTTTCCCAATATACATACACTCGTTGGAAATATGAATATGAAAATGTGAAAACCTTCATAGAGCTGACAAAATGAAAAGCAATTCTAGAGAAATTGCCGATCATTCATTCATTATTGATTGTAAAATGGCTTTATCTTTGCAATCACAAGAAGCACTGCATGGAATAATATGGTGTA
>NW_006439717.1:2573305-2624339 GCF_000325575.1 Pteropus alecto
AATAAAGTTTGATAAATCATATATTCCCCCTGGTGAAGTTGGTTCTGTACTGTAGGCTGAGGGTCCAACAGGAAAAAAAAAAAGTTGTCTTATTACAGATCACATCTGGGCTTAGATGATGCCAGCAGATCTGGGTGAATATTGAAGAAAACAGTTCTAATTAGAAATTTAAAAACGCATAAATATTTCAAATATTTAGTGCCTGGAACACAGTAGGCATTCAGGAAATAAAAAGTGGAGTTTTCAAAATGTGTATTTTGGCCACATGTAACTAAAATATCTAAGATACAAAGTAACATTTACATTTTAAGTGGTTAGATCACCCTTGTATAAGCATCTTTTTCAAAGAGATGACAAAAGGAAAGAAGCTCATAATGTTCAATTACAAAGAAGCCATATTAGCAATATCATCCTTTCTCACTGTTACACAGAAGCATTTAATTGGATACTCGCAACACCAGATCTTCCCTCTAAGGAACATAGCTGAAACCAAAGAAAGAAGCAAGAATGCCTTTTGAAGAGCCAACTGAAGCTCTTCGAGTCAGAGCCAGCAGGTTATAAATCCTTATTATAGAAGAAATATCCTGAGCCTCTAATCAAAGCTTATTTAATCTCATTTAGCACAAGACTTAAATAATTTTGTTTACCTGGTTTCTATGCCAATAGGTTAGAAGGGTTCTATACAACATTAATTTTGAGGGTATAATTTTAAAGCAATCATGCTTTAAGAAATACTAGATCCCACTTTGGAACCTGTTTGCTTTTATGTTTAGTCCTATTTTAGGACTACTTCCTCTTTCCCCAGTTGATTCCTTTATATAATTCTTTATAGCTCTATCTCCTCTTTCAGAGTAGGTGCTTACTATGTCCAATTAATATTTGTATTCCTCTTGCCTTCAAAATTTTTCCAAAAACCTTGCACCTTGTAGTCATACAATAAATGCTCGTTAAACACAATAAATCAAAAAGAGAGAATTAGAAGAGTTGATATCTTGTTGGAAGCAGCTAGAAGTCATGTATGGTTGTTGACAGTATAGAAAGAAACTAAAATCGTAGGACTGATATATGAGAAAGCTCAGCCATCTAGGGCCATTCAATATAGGGACAAAATGCTCCACACATGTCATGACTCCCAGGGAGCTGCAAAGAGATTTAGAGGGACATAGTATTTGATGGTCAGAATGGCCACAGTGAGTCATCAGGTTTAAACGAGGAGCTGTGTGATCAGATTACAGAGAGAGGGAGGAAAAATGAGACGTCATTTTTCATCTATCAAATTGGTAAAGATGTTTTCTTAAGATAAAATCCAGTTCTGATAAAGGCACAGCAAAATGGGTATGCTTATAAACTGTTGGATGGTGGGAACAGTTCAAGAAAAAAAATTTTTAAATAATGCAAGATGCCTGCAAAGACATATGACACAAGGATGTTCATTGCAGTATTAACACTTGCTATAAAAATTGCCCATCAACAGAGAAATATGGTCCAACAAATATTTTAATAGTTATGTTAGAATATTTCAATATAATATAAATGTATACATGTGCATAAAAAAGGACACATGGAGATACACTAATATAGTAACAGTAAATGATAGGATCACTGATGGTTTTTATTTTGTTCCTTATATTTCTGTGTTTTCCAAATTTTCACCAGTAGTTATAAATTAATTTTATAATCAGAAACAAGAAGCGATTTTCTGTGTGTGTGTTCAAGGCTAAGCTTTGGCTCTACGGAAAATTTGTTTATGTAGAGAAACCCATTCCTTGACCATACTGTTAGACTGTTAGGAAATGCTCGCCATGTGCCTGATGTTTGCTAAGTCCTGAATATTCAAAGATAAACAACATGGTCCCTGCCCTCATGGAGCTTAGACTCTGTTGGGAGACAGGTTTTTACTTTAACGTTTATTGAACATTCCCTGGTACTAAGAATTTTACTGATATTATTTCATTTAATCTCTACAATAATACTGTGAAGTAGATGTTATTATTCCCCTTTCACATAGCAAGAACCTGAGACTTAGGTTAAGTAGCTTGCTCAAGATCACAGCTAGTAAGTAACGAAGGGGAGCTTCAAATCCAAGCAGACCAGTTCTGGACCTTCTTCACTAAGACTATCACAAACAACTATAGACAAGGGGATGTGTATTAAGATGGAGGTAAATACAGAGTGTTATTGGAGCACTGAAGGCATATTTCTTACCTATAGTGAGTGAAGAAAAGGATGGAGAAGGCTTCCTGGAGGAGGTGCTACTTTCAGAGTATAATGTGAATAGGAGTCGGGTCTAAGATAGGTGCTAAAGGGTGTGTGTGCTAAAAAAGTCTTGTGTGCCTCTGCTCAGAGGTCTGAGAGATAGTGGCACACTCAGGCAATGCTTGTGGTTCCCTGCAGCTGGAGCAAGGGTGTGAGGGGACATGATAACCCAGGGAGCAAGGCTGGAACCTCGTTACAAAGCGACATGTTGGTCTCATCCAATAGTATTGCACAAAATGAAAATTTTTCTTCCAGTTTTACACTGGTGAGTAAGAAAAAGGGTTAAGTAGGCTTTAAAAATTCTGTTCCTGTTTGACTGATTACTGCCATGGTAACCCAGCAGCAGCCAACACTTGTCAAGGCCTCTTCTTTGGATATGATAATAAACAGTGATAAAACATTATCTCAAGGCTTTATATTTTTGCCATCAGTTAAAATTCTGTTCTTGGCTATGGCAAAGACTTCTTCGAATCACCCCCTTCTCCCCTCCCCCCCAAAAAAGTGAGGTATATTTTAATGTACTAGAAATACTTTATGCATATGTTTTAAGAATTTGAAGCCCTTACCTTTCAGGCCCTTGAAAAGGCCAAAAACCATATCAACATGGAGAGTTCTGGAAGGGCTATCTTCTTCCCAAGTGTAAAAACTTGACAGGAGGTAAACAATGATGCTGCACTTTGTAGCTTCACAAAGTATTAGTTCCATTATGTCTGTAATGATTTCCGTGAAGGTGAATAGCCACCCCCTTACCCCTCCTTTCACTTTTAACTCCGGCTGAAAGAGAGGAGCTGAGTCTTGCAATTATTGTTGTATGACAGCTGTGTGACAGGTGGGAACTTGTTTCTAAAGCAATCCACAAATATTTAGATTTAGTATCGTTCTCAAAACAACTCTCAACTCAGCTTCTTCGAATAGGCAATCCCTTAGAGTAACTAAAAGCTTCTCAGCTTGGAGAGAAGACCCAGCTGGATTCAAATCTCAGCTCCCACTCCTTCTAAGCGGCTTCCCTTCATACCTTACCTAACCTCCAGAAGTGCAGTCTCCTGCTTTCTAAAATGGGATTTGTACTCCTTTGCTGTACAGATCAAAGGACTGGAGATAATGAATGTAAATGCAGCAGGCACATATATGTGCTTAACGACTGGTAGCTATTATTATTTATTCAGAGTCATAAACTCACATGATAAGTCAGATAACAAAATACTGTGAAATGGCCTAGGCAAAAAGTTTGCAACCTCCAATTTATGTATCACATTTCATCAATTCCTAGACACACTGTTTTTCTTATTTTAATATCTCTGAAATTGGGATGTGTCTTACGATACATGATGTGTCATAGTTCAATTGGCAATGATTTTTCTTTCTTAGTATATCATAAAATAATGGAGCATCTGATAGTGGAGGAAATTTTGGATTAGATGAAATAGGATAGTCCCTTTCGGCATATGGAGCATTTTACTTTGGTTGCAGGCCAACAGATAAAAGGAGCCAAACCCTACTCTTATTCAATAAATCTCTGACAGAGAAGATAAGATTCATGGCAAGTACCCATCTCATCTTGCTGAGCTATTGCAACCTGGTAACACATCTGTTCCTAGGAGAAGACACATCAGAATCATCCGTCTTCTGTCTCCTATGTGATCCATACCATCTGGTGTCACCTTTCTCCGTCTCCTCAACTGTCCTTGTCCCACCACATGTGCTGCTGCTAAAAACTAAACTAAACAAAAAATACTTAGTTTGAGATTTTTAAAGCTGTTTCTAAAATGAAACCAGGCAAGAATGTAATGAATGTAATTTTCTGGGCTTGCAGAAACATGTTGATCACAGCAGCAAGGCTTACTGTTGGGGAGGACGTAGGAGGATGCACACAGAAACACACACACACACACACACACAGACACACACACACACACACACACACACACACACACACACACACACACACCCCTCTGTCCTATACTATGGAATTCTGCCCTAAGTCTCCACATGACCTCCTAAAACTAGAACTGTAGGTGGTTGGGACGCTAGAGTAGCTGGTGTCACCTGCTTGGGCATAGGAGGCGTGCATGTGTGTGTGTGCGTGTGCACGCGCGCGTGCGCGCGCGCACACACACACACACACACACACACACACACTTGCCTTTATAGGTAACAGAACCATATTATGAAGTGGCTTAGGAGGCACTTGCTTGGGGAACCAATCAACAAGGGCGCTAAAATATCATGGGCATAAATCTGTCTTATATGATACCAGCTCACTCAGGTTTTTGAAAGCAACTCTACGTGGTAGCTGAAACCCAAATTGGTTCTGTTCCCACTAAAGGAGACACTGACTTCTAGGAAAAATATAGGTGCTAATATTATTTTAAATGAGTATTTCTGTTGGGCACAAAAGCAAGTCACATAGTAGAGTTATGGGATCAAACACCAATCCTGTGATCCTGTGCCTGAAATTAGCATGTGTGGTAAGTTAAAATGACTACTCAAAACTACCAGGAACCTGAGATTTTTGCACTCCTTGCAAGCTAATAAGTTAACCTGCCACTGTTTCATGGATGCTGGTAGATGACACAAGTCTCTGGGGTCAGATAATTTGGAACAAAGAACAGACAGTGCCTTGCTTACAAGATGTGTAGAAACGTGAGACCCTAGAAAACCGTCTCATGACAGTGACATAGTAATGTGACATAGTGAAATATAGTACAGCATAGTAGTTCCCAGCTGACTAAACAGACATATTGAACACAAATTGATATTGATATTGAAACAAATACCGAGAAAGAATATTAGTGTGAAGAGGCAGAGCATTAGACTGCCTAGGAAGTTTGCGTGGTCCATCACTAGCCTTGAGCAGTGCAGGTTTAGTCTTCTCATTGCAATAAGCTTAAATGAAAAGGTCAATTCTTGGAGAAGGAAATAGGACAAGAGAAACAAAGAATGGTTCTTTTTTCTCTTTCTTCAGAGTCATGCATATTATATATTTCATAATTCAGAAGAAAGAATAAAAGTGAATGCTTAAAAGTCATCGGAAAATCTTAGCCTAAAGACAATCCAAGGGTTCAAAATTCAGTTACGAAGAGTTAATTTATTTCTCCTTTCAGTATAGGTCACTCTTCCTTTCTTTTGGCAATATCTAGCTGTTCCTTGTCCTTGTACTTGAAATATTTGATTTGGAAAATAAAGTTACCAGATTTGAGATGAATGGAACTTGAATCATTTTGAATTTATATGTCAAACTGCTTGGAACATTTTGTTGTAATTTTAAAGTGTGTAATTCAGTTATAACTTCAATTTCTAAATTCCAAGCATTTTTTTCCTTTTCCTAGAACAAATATATTTGATTATAGCCTTCTATGTGATAATCATCTTCTTAATAACTTTTACTAACTGGCAGCCTAATGCTATTTTAGAAGGTAACATTGATATAATACTATTAACTAAGATGCAAACCTTATTCAAATTCTCCAATTATCTTCTTTCTGGTACAGAACTCAATCCAAGATCCCACATTGCAAGTTGTTTTCATGTTTCCTTAGTCTCTTCTAATCTGAAATAATTTCTGTTTTTCTTTATTTTCCATTACCTTGATATTTTGAAGAGTCCTTCAGTTTGAGTTAGTATGACATTTTCTCATGATTATACATAGGTTACATGTTTTTGGCAAGAAAACTACAGAAGTGATATTATGCCCTTCTAAGTGCAGCATAACAGGAGGTACATAATGTCAATAATTCCCATAATTAGTGACTTTGACTTTGATCATTTGATTAAGGTGGTGTCTGCCAGGTTTCTCCACTATAAAGTTATGATTTTTCTCATTGTGACTAATAAGTACCTTGTGGGGGAGATACTTTGAGACTATGTAAATATCCTATTTCTCATCACAGTTTTGCCCACTGATTTTAGCATCTGTCCATGTTGCTAGCCTGCTACAGTTATTACCGCGGTATTTAGCAAAGAGTGATTTTCTATTTCCATTATTCCGCAGCATACTAATTGGAATTCTACTGTAAAGAAGAATTGACCAATATATTCAATTCATTATTTCTATCAGTACAAATTCATGAATATTGAGTTTATTTTCTTGCTCAATTTGTCTCATATTGGCACGTTGGGAGCTCCTATATTCTTTTGACACGCTCCCATCATGTCTCCTAATGCTTCCTTGTTTTCTGACACCACAAAAGGGTCCAGGCTCATCTTTTACTTTCTCTCTGAATCAGCCCCGAATCAGCCATTTCTCCAAGAAGCCCAGCTCCTTTCATTGGAGAATGATGTTTAGAAACCAAGATCTTTGGATCCTCTGCGTGCTCATCATTACTGGGATATCATCGCTTCCAGGCCCTTTCAGCAAACGGAGCTAAAAAATAATATGCATGTGCATGCGAGCGCACACACACACACACACACCTCTCTCTTTCTAACACTATAACACTGATTCACATTGAACTCTGAATTTAATATAATACGTGATAGGGTTTATTGTAGTCTTTCCCTTTCCTTATTTGTAATTTATTTCTCCTTTATTAAGATACCTGGTTCTTATTATCCACAATCTACTTACTTATTGCACAATCCTATAATGCTCATAAAATAGTTTCGAGTTGCTAACCTATACCTCTGTGAAAAACAAATTTACCAATTCAAATAAAATATTTCTGTATAGTTTTGTTTTCAGTCTTACACTATGTGATGGTTAATTTTATGTGTCAACTTGACTGGGCCATGGGGTGCCCAGATATTTGGCTAAATATCATGTGTCTGTGAGAATGTTTCTGGATGAGATTAACATTTGAATCAGTAGACTGAATAAAGCAGATTGCCCTTCCCAATATAGAGGTCAAATGCAATCTGCTGAAGGCCTGAATAAAAGGGTGAGATAAAAAAAGAATTCTTTCTCTCTGCTTCACTGCGTTGAGCTGAAACATTGGCTTTCTCCTGCCTTTGGACTTAGACTAGAACCTATATCATCAGTTCTCCTGGTTCTCAGGCCTTTGGAGACCTATAAAGGCTCTCTCGTGTCTCCAACTTGTCAACTGCAGATCCTGGTACTTCTCAGCCTCCATAACTATGTGAACCAATTCCTTATAATACATCACAGATAGAGAGATGATAGGTAGGTAGGCAGGTAGGTCAGGAGAGAGAGAAAGAGAGAGAGAGAGAGAGAGAGAGAGAGAGAGAGAGAGAGAGAGAGAGATGATAGATAGGATAGATAGATATAAACCACATGGTATATATGTCTATATCTGTATTTATATCTATATCTATCTTATTGGTTCTGTTTCTCTGGAGAACCCAGACTACTAATACACAGTATGTAGTCAAATACTATTTTCCAAAATACTTAGGTTAATGCTTTTCTTCTGTAGTCCCTTTATTTCAGTCATATTGTTCATTCATAATTGTCCATTTGTTATCATTTATATTCCTTTTAATATTTAAGTCAGATCATATCTGCATGAAACCCTCTGGGACTTTCCATCTTACTCTAAATCAAATTGGAAGTCCTTCCATGGTCTAACTCCTGCATGATCTGGCCTCCTTATCCCTCTCTGAGCCCATCTCCTTACCATGCTACCTCTTGCCCCAGTCCAGTCTCACTGGCCTCTTTGCCGTTCCTTCAGCATCACATACATGCTTCCACCTCAGTGCCTCTGTGCTGGCTCTTTCCCAGATGTCAGCAGGGGCGAAGACCTCACTTCCTTCAGGTTTCTGTTCAAGGCTCACCTGATATATTTATTTCTTTGTCTGTCTTAGTTACAAGGATATAAGTTCTGTGAGGGCTTTGTTCTGTTCACTACCATACTCCCCAACCTAGAACAGTACCTGGAACTTAGTAGGAACTTGTTTATATTTGTTGTTGAATGTTTATTGAATTAACCTGCTTCATATTTGCTTAAGAAAATATCTTCCATGTTTTAGAAGTCAATGAAATGTGTCAATTTGTTGACACAAATTGACGGCATAAGGACCAACAATCTGTATTTCTGCTTTGAATGCATATGACAATAACTGTGCAAGTATAGTATGTGACTCAGTCTTATTCATTAGAATGTTTGCCTTCAATATACTCCTCCACATCTTTTCTAATAGCTGCCTTTTTCTCTTAAATTCTCTACAATAAACATGTATTATTTTCATAACCAAGAAAAAAAAAAAGCAGGAGCTATGAAAACAACAAGCTCATATGTCAAAGTGTAAGTCTTTGTTGTAGAATTATTGTGATACCTTTCTCACTCCTCATTCTCCTGAGGAATCTTTCATGTTGACAGGCTCCAGAATCAATTTTTAAAGCCTCTGTATGAAAAAATGATCATGCAGCATATTTGCACCAACGGGTAAGCCATCTACTACTGTGTAAACCAGCCTATAAAAAGACAGCTATCCCAAATCATTTAATAGGGAGAAGCAGAATGAGGAAATGACAGAAAGCAGAAAGTGTGAGGCAATTATTGTGCTAGTAGTGTGCTAGTTCTCCTGGAACCTGACAAAGGGAGAGAGAGGTGTGAAGAAAAAGGAACTGAACTCTAATGGGGGTAAGGATGTCGATGTCTCTTCCTGCATTTAAACACAATAAAAATGATGGGGGTTGGAATAGCTCTGGAGGGGAAACATTTAAGATTTAAGTGATATGTATTGTCAGTTCTAGGTTAGAGCGTTTGAAAGCCAGATACAAAATATCAAATTATGAAAGCAATTGAGTGATTTCTAAACCAAAAAATAATAACTGGAAAGTTGTTTCTACTAATTGAGAGCACAGATTTATTTCTGTAAATTGAAAAGACTGGGGATAACCAGAGATTGTTAGATTAATGGAACGTTCCAAGGGGAAGATTCTTGGCAACCCCATTTCCCAATGGAATGCTACCGAGCCTGAAGGTATGTAGACGATGGAAAATGAAATAGGTGAGGGGAAGAGAAAAAAGGACAGTAAGTCCTAATTTGATAAAATTTCATGGGATAAGGGACTTTTAAGGATGACAAATGTTGAAAATAGCTGTGGTCCCGCTGCTAACAGAAGTATGTCAGAGATTTAAAGGACCCTAGTGAGCAGCACCTGAATCTGGTTAATGCAGCAGGCACATCTGAGTTAACGATGAATAGACTTGTGAAATGAAGGGTGTTTCCTTCCTAAAGTCTAGGGTTTTCCTTTGTGGAGGACAACTGGACAAAAAGTGAGAAAATAAAGCTTATAAGGGCATTAAACATGGCTTTTTAGGCCTTAGTTTTTTTCTGCTGGGAACCAACTCTGAGAAACTGAGGCAATAAGTGACCCCTGGAATCCCCTATGAGGACTAGAGATTTCAGAAGCTGTGGAGAATTGCTTCTGTGTCCTTCTACCTGCGAATTTGCTGCAGCAGACCCCTTTGGTTGCCTACCCAATAGCAATTCCTTACTCCCTCTCTTTGAACAGACCCTGCATTCATTCTAGTATTTATACTTTTCCAAGAAAACATAGGCTGTAGAAAATGCTAGTCCCATTCCCAGCCCCGGGTGTCGATGTTTGATTATATTAACACAATGGAGAAAACGTCATTCTCTGCCAGTGATTGGCTTGGGAAGAAGGAGTTTTGGCCATCTGGACATGAAGTGAAGCTGATAGGGAAACCTCTGGGAAAAGTTTCTTAGCTCTTTGAAAGAGACACAAGGAAAAATCATTTTTGGGTCTGTATAATGAAGTGTGAAGATGTAATGCCTGGACCTGTGACAGTCATTCTTTAACCATGAAGAAAGCTAACCAACGTGCTCAGGATGGAAGAGCAGAAAAAAACCTGAGCTCTTGATGATGGTGTCAAGGTGCTAATCAAGCAACTCTGGCACTGTACAACCCTGGGGCTTCTTGTTATGTGAGATAATAAATCCATTAGCTGTTTCAGCCACTCCAAGTTGAGTTTTCTCTTACCTGAGTCTTACCTATTTCATTTTCTTACTCTAGAAATGAAATTTTGAATGTGTTAATAAAATCCTTACTTCAGCGTACATTACTGAAGGATGCTGAAGCCTCTCTCCCTTTTACTCTGTGCGAGGTCTCCCAAACAGGGGACAGCGCGACACTCCTAGAATGCCAAAGGGCCCAAAGTAGCGACATGGAGCTCACAACTGGGATCAGAGGCAGACTTTCTAGGTTCTGGTAACCCACTGCAATAGCTGAAAATGCCCATTAGTTCAGAGGATTGATATAAGGACCAAATTTAGAAATTGGTTCTTAGGCTCTCATTTGGGCTACGTCTGCCTCTGCATTACTTCTTGCTGTACTCTGATATCTTCAGGATGCTCAGACAGTACACCTCTGCTGTGAAGTAAAGGATTAGCTCAGCAGAATAGAGGTGCTCAAACCTTATACATGCTAAAGAATGGACTGGCCTTAACTGGCTCCTGGGAGATAAGCTCTGAGCCCTTGGAATATCCTTTCTGATAAGAGTATTTTTGTATAACCAAGGCCTTGGGTCATGTCACATAATTTATGCTAACAATGTGATTTATGGTGAACACATGTTTTGTTTGCCTGGGGCCAATACGCTGTATCGGTTTGACCTCTGGAGGCCTCGAGACTGACCCCCAAAACGACCCTGGACACCAAGGCTCAGGAGAGCTCCCTGGTTGACAATAGCACTTTGTATGCATTATCTCACATTGTTGCTGGGAGAATTAAGCACTACCTGTATACCCTGGGAGAGGACAACTGGAAGCTTGTGCATGGTTTCTCCTGGACTCTGCCCTATACCTCTTTGCCTTTACTGATTTTAGATCTGTTCACTGTAACAAACCATCACTATGTGTCTAACAGCTATTCTGAGTTCTGTGAGCCCTTCCAATGAATCATTTAATCTGAGACTGATGGAGGGGATCCCCAACATTCCCATTACACAGACACCTAAAACATATTCTTTCTAGAGTCACGCGTCAACTCAATATTATACTGGGTTGATTGTCCTGTGGGAAAGAGCATGGAGACTTGGAAGACCCCGATTCATATCATGGTTCCCTGACACGGTAGTGGTGGGGACTTGAGGAAGTCACAGATCTTCTCTACGCTGTCTCCTTTTGCCAAATAGGACAATTTCTGCTCTGTCTACGACGATGGGTTGTTACGTGAAACACATCAGATAATGTGTGTGAAAACATTTTTAAAACTGTATAGATTTTTAATTATTAGGTATTATAGACACATTTAAAACAACACTAAAGTGGAATATCAATAGCTAACACCGAGTGCTGAATTTGTGCCAGGTACTTTATGTATACTCATTTAATCTCCACTCTCTTGTTGGCCTCGTGCTATATCTTATGCAGAAATTTTGTGAGGAGAAAATTAAACAACCTTCCCAAGGCTCTGTAACTGGTAAAGAGCAAAACCAAGACTTAAGCCATAGTTTTCTGATTGCATTTACAATGCAATTCCATCCTTTTAAATACACTAGTCTCTTAAGTATGAAACACCTTCAAGATGTATAGTCTGTCATCTGAAAGTACCACAAATATCTTAGAAACAACCCCTAGATCAAGGCCACTTTAGGAAATGCACCAGTTTTACCTAAGAAAGTTTTGTTTTATTTCGTTTTGTTTTGGGTCAGGATAATCAGCAAGTAAATATATCTTGGCACACTTAAGGACATACCAGTCATCGACATACAAGGGGAGAGGGATTCACTGCTCTTGTCCCCTCTCCCTGCTCAACCAGTGTATTTTGGGCAGATTTTCCATTTTGCATACCACAACCACAATCATGACTAAAGGGAAAAATATCTTATATCCTCAGTCAAATATGTGAAGCATTTTCTATAGTCTTCTGAGATAACTGATATGTCAGTTGTGTTTTTCTATGTGAGTCAAGATAAAGACAGTATATCATTTCATTTCACTGATTAAATGAAGAGAGAGGTTTTGGGTACAGATATTAATACATAAAACAGAGTTGAAAGTGACAACATATTTTGCTGTCCCTGACACTTTGATACACATTTCTTGGCAGTCCAAGATGCCACGGGCATAAGAGACTCAATAATATAGGTCAGAAAACTTGGGCTTTCAAGCAAACATTTTTACCAGAATGACAAACAAACAAATCTGAAAACTCTGTACTTATTTCTCTAAATGTTTAGAAATTAGAATAGGAACATTTTAGAAATACTTCTTATTAAGAAATCTCTCTAATAGCATTCTTGTAGTTCTTACTTCATGTGACTTAAATATTTTATTTCCTATAACATATAAATGTTAATTTGTAATATATAATTTATAACATAATTTTGCAAAGGACTGCTTTGAATTTGTTGATGATTCCAATTCTAATCATTTCCATATACGAAGACATACATTTATCATGAAAAAAAATAAGAAGCTAAAATGGGCACTTTTAATCAAAAGATGTTATTATTTAAATATAAAGGAAATAAAATGAAATTAAGGCTATGTTTATACCCGCTTCATGAGAAAATTTTATATTAAGTTTTGTAATCAGTATCACAAACTTTCACTCATTGGAGAACAAACAGGAAGCCATTGCTGAACGTAACAGACAGATACATTGCTTTCCAACAATTAAAGAAAATGAAAGTGTTATATGGTTTGCCAAATGCTCTACCATGAGTTCTTTTAATTCACAAAGCAACCTATTCGATAGGTAGAAATGTTATTTTTATTTATAAATGAGAAAACTGAGACACAGAGAAACTGAGGGAATTATCCAAGGTTACATGGCAGGAAATCGGCAGAGACAAGTCCAGAA
This sequence comes from Pteropus alecto, assembly GCF_000325575.1. NCBI lineage: Eukaryota > Metazoa > Chordata > Mammalia > Chiroptera > Pteropodidae > Pteropus > Pteropus alecto. The sequence goes on from NW_006439717.1 coordinate 2,586,294, forward strand.
TCCAAGTCTATTGACCCTAATCATGATGCTCTTTCTATAACATGCTTCTCCTGCTGTATTTTGCCTTTCCTTCTAGTATGATATCATTTTAACTTAAAAAGTTGCTCAATATAATTTTGTAATGATGCTGAGATGCTCAAAACAGAACTTAAAATTCGTAAGCAGCATCACTCAAAATTCGGAAGTTTCAGGATTCTCAAAGATATTGAAAAGCTACATGAAAGAGTGATCTCTTTGACGTTCTTGCGTGCGAGTTATATGCAGATTATAAAGGCATGAATATTTGGTTGCTTTCCCAACTCTGATAGATCAGATTTCTCTTGGGTACATCATACTGCCTTTTTATTAAGTAAGAGTTTGGCTTTTGTCATCTTCTATATCTCATTTTCAAATGGAATCGGGCTGAAATTTTCTATAAGAGGGCTTAATAATTCCATCTGCTATGATGAAGAAAGATAATTTATTTTTACCATTAGAAATTTTGACAGATGGACAGTCTAATTTTCTTGATTTTACAAAGAACTCATTCAAATCAATTAAAAGGTTAACAAACCAATAGAAAAAATGTGTAAGAGGTACTATCATGAATCTTATAATACAAAAATACAATGGCCAGTAAACAGATGAAAGATGCTTATGATAGAAGAAATAAATAGCAAAATAATGAGATACCTATCAACTTAAAAAAAAAAAATTTGGATAGTACTCTCTCCTGATGAAGGTATAAGGGGAAAAAGGCTCTCGTATCCTATTGGTGGAAGTGTAAATTTGAATACCCTTCTGGAATACAACTTGTCATTATCTACAAAAATTCAAATTGCACATATTCTTTGAAGAAGCAATTGCTTTACATGGATCTTACTATACGGATATATTGAAAGAGGTTCGCCCAGATCTAGGGACATCAAACTTCATTAATTACAGTATTATTTGTAATGGAAAAAAATACAAACGATTAGTTTCTATCAGGAGGGAATTGTGAAATAAAAGAAAGATAAATCCATAAATGCAAATACTGGTGTCTAAAAGATAATGTAAATTTGTATATGGAACAATTTTCAATATTTGGCAATAAGTAAAAAAAAAAAAACAAGTAAAGAGGTGATATAGTATGAGCCTTATTTTATGATTAAAAAGAAGAAAAATAAATTTAAAAATACACGTGAATACATGTATATATGTATTCTGCTGTGTCACTGTGAGGTGAAAGATTGGACGAGAAGGAGTCATTTCAGGAGAGGAGCGATAGCTTGTAATTTTCATTTTGTATGGTTTTTGCCCTGTTTCAATTTTCTATTTTCTAAGCAGATACATGTAATACTTTCTGTTTGCTTTAAGTGTTAATAAGGGATGTCTTCTCTACCTTTTACTAAACTGAAAAAAAAAAAAGGAAGAAAAGGAGAAAGCAAGGGAGGAAGGAGTTCCATGCTGATAAGGAAAACAAACAAATAAATAGTCCTGTCTACAAAGTAAATTCATAATATCTCCTATCCCAATCTAATAAAGGCCTTGCATTTCCTAAATCTCCTCTTTATTCTTTGGTGTGGCACAAAATGCTCCATTATGTTATAAAATGCATCCTTGAGCATCTGAAAACGCATCCTTGAGCATCTGAAAACGCTTTTACATTTGGATTGATTATTCACATCATGAAGCAGTTGGAGATCTAGGTCGCTGGAAATTATATCCAAAAAATCACCACTAGGGTTTCTTATTTCTTTATCTCTGACAAGTAAGATACCTGTTGTGATGCATCTTATGCTTGTACTGTGATATTGATCTTTAAGGAGCTGTGAGGTACTTAATATGCAACAGGATTTTATTAGTACATACTCTGAGCCATAACAAAGATTCCTTCCTTGACCAAATTCTAGTTGGGCTCCTCTGCACCCTCTTCTTGACTAGACCTTCAACTTTGGCCTATAAAAATTGCAGACTCTTGGCACAAATGATTTCATCCACTCTTGCCCTGCTTGAACAAACACTAGCACAGTTTCTAACAGCTCAAGGCTGCACTCCTACGATGACTCCAGCTCCCTTAAAGTATCTGCCTGAAAAAATGTAATGCTTCCAGGAGAATTTACTGTTTTCATCCAAGCCAAAACCAGATAGGCAGATAAGCCTCTGAAACCCCCACCTTCAAACAGATTTTAGAAAGCTTGTAATTAGAAATTACATCTCTGCCTTTGAGATGTAATTCTATTACCCAAAACAGTTTTGTTCAAAGATCTTGTAGTCAGGAATATAACTCTCCCACAGTCTGGTGGGAGGATCAGGGCCTAACTGCAGTGGGTGCCTTGCTTGCACTATGCCTCTTGTCCTAAAGATAGGAGACATTTGTTTATCTTCTGGATAAGCATCAATTAACAAACCCAGGTCATCTAGACACATGGATCAACCCTCTTAACACCCTATGGTCCTTTCCCTTAGCATACTTCAGCCTTTGAAAAGTCTCCTGCCTTTTATTTTGGCAAAGTTGAATTTGGTTCATGCTGGATCCTCTTCCCTAAAGCAATGGTTTGGTGCTGAGTAATATCTATCCTCACCACTTCAAATAATGTCTGGCTTTGTTTATCTTTAACAACAGGTCTCAGTAAATATCAGGTTATCAGGCCCGAACCCAGAACTCCCACAGTCATTCTTCCAAATCTCGTTGACATGATGGGCACTCCCTCTTCCTCCCACTAGTCCATTCTCATAATTAAACCTAAGCCATTATCATTGAACAGAAAAACACATAACTGCCTTTGGTCCAATCATCTACCCATTTCGTTTCTGTTGTTTCAGGGCCCTGTATGAGGGATGCCACATTGGGGCATCGGTAAAGGAAATCTTTTTAGGACAGTGTTGAAGCCATCTTTCGTCTCTTACTGCAATCTCTGCTACAGAAATCATGGACCTTAAGGTACTTGGAAAATAGGCTTGCTGATGTCATGTTGCCTTATATAGTTTATCAAAGATTGAATTCCAAAATTTTTTGTGCAGACTTATAAACGTGAAAATAGTCAATAAATAATGTTTGTGTCTCAGTGATTTAAATTAACTTTGTATTATTTTATAAAACTACATGTATAGAAAATATTCTCTAGATCCTCCTTTATAAGAAAGAGGGGCGATTGCTTTTTAATTGTATTTTTAAGCTTTAAATATGAAAAAAATATTAAACACAAACAAAAGTAGAATAGTATATCGAACCGCTGTCTACCCATCAGTGTTACAGGATTAACACATTGTCATATTTCTTTCATTTTCCTCCCCAAATGTACTATATTTCCTCCCTGAATACTACTGTATTTCTAATGATAATCATTAACAAAAAGAACTTCCAACCTAAATTGCACAGATGTCGACTGTGCACCAGCTGGGTGTTAGTAGCAATGGTACTAAAGTTGAATGCTGTCATTCAACTTTAAGAGGATTGTTACTTGCCAGCCTCAGAAGGTCATGATTCGGGTTTTATTCCAGTAACAGTGATGCATTTGGGCTGAGTCATGTGCAGTATCCTCTCCAGCCTCCCTTGCAACTGACAGCACGATTTCTGAGGCAGTTGGGTAGGGTTAAGAGTTTACTTAAGGCCATTGACTTACAACACAGTTCAATGGCTGAACTGACTTCACTGTCAGAAGAAGCCTGTCCCTTAGCCTAACGACTTCACATAGACCAACAAGTTTCTAGGACATAAGACTAGTTGAATAGTTTTCTGCTTAAACCAGAGATACACTGAGATTCTGAGAAGAAGAAAAGGAAGGCTGATGCCTTGCATTGGTGAAAGAAGGCATTTTGGGGGCATTTTCAAGAGAAGGATCTGGGGATATATTTGTTCAGCCTAAGGAGTGGAATGCTTAGAAGAGTTTCAGATAACTTTATTTGCCATGTCAATAAGTAACAGTGGCTTGACATTTTTACCAGATGGGTCATCTTTTAAGTAAATGATAGGTATTAGGATGTCCCAACTCAGAGAATAAGGATATATCTCTTCAAATTCATATTTATAAATACCATCAAGATGCCTTCAATTTTATAAAAAGTTCTTGGCAGATGATCATCCTATGCTAAAGACTAAGCATAACAAATATGATTGTCATAATAAAATATAATGTATACATTGATCTAAAATGTAAATAATGCGTGTGATTGCTGTGATGTATCCAAATTTGACATAGTTAACTACTAATGTAACCAGCAGTGAATATAAACTTTTACCCTGACGTGACAGTTCTGTGTCTGTAAACACAATCAAACAAGACAGCTGTAATAATGTGTTATTTTAACCCTTTGAATTTATCATCTGCTCTTTGGTAACAAAATGTTTATCCTACTCAGCAAAAAATTGACAATCATAATTAAACAATTTCCCATGGTAACATCCAAGACAAAAAAAACAGTTGGGATGAAGAATATAATGTTAAATAATCTTATTCTATTTTCTTGTTTATCCTTCCCAGAAGCTTTTTACAAAAAAAACCTGGGTAAAATACATTCAGTGACATCTTTATTTCATTATATATCTTATTAACTCTTAATCTTTAAAAATGAAAGCCTCTTTAAAAAAATTACTCACATAAAGTTTTTGTACTCCTGTAGCTCAGTGGCTCTCAGTTCACTTTTTGTGAAGAGTGGAATTTTATCTTCAAGTGAGATTTTTATTTGAAAATCCAACATGTAAAAGTGAATAATACGAAACTGTTCTGATTGAAAAAGGGCATAGAGAGCTCAGAGTCTTACCTACTAAGTTTCTCTTTAAGGGAGGAACTTCAGACTTTATGCCAAGCATACTCTGAAAACCACTGCTTGAGCCCATCATAAGGAAATTTGTTCTTCATTCCATCCCAAGCAAGTCCAATCAGTGTCCACTCTACTGTTGAAGATGGCTGTAATAGACAGGCTGTGTTCCATGCCTGTGAGGTACACTGCCTCCTGCTGGGATTCTGCCAGACACACAGTCTCTTCTTTGTCCTTCACACTTGTGATTCTTAGCCACAGGTGACTGGACTAGGGGTGGGCCCCTGATCTAAGGACAACTATCGATAGGCTTCCCAGTGACATTTAAGTAACTTGGCATGAGAATTCTGTCCAAGGGGGCACACCATTCTGGAGGGTCACACTTTGACTTATCACTCTCTGTGGGGACTTTGAACCTGAGATATACAGAGAGGAATGTAGCAAGAAGATATACAGAAAGAAGGCAGAAAGCAGAAGCTTTGAGGTAAAGAGAATTATAGTTAGTTTGTTATGGTAGGAGTAGAGAATGGGAGGAGAGGCAGCTAAGTCATTATGATGGCAGAGCACCAAAGGGAGCGGTGGATGCCTGTTTCAGAGTGCCCTTGGCCAGATCACTGGTACTGCTCACATGCCTCGAAGGACAGCTCCATTAGTGAAATGCAAATTAAAATTACAATGTAATATCACTACACTCGATTAGAATATCCTGGTGGACTGATTATAGAACTTTGGTGCATAGTTTTGTTGATTTTAATAAAAGTACATGTATCTTAACCATAGATCAGATGAGACTTTTAAAGGGCAATGTTTTTGCAATTTCTGTCCTCCATAGATAATTGATGTCATAAAAAGTTAAGAACCTTTATCTGACCTCTGCACAGTTAAAATCCAACTATGTCTGGGCAGATGTAGATATATATGAGGCTATGTTCATACACCGTTAAGAAGAGGCTATTCTAAAGCTTGAGTAATGCTGTTATACATTACAGAATCATTTTTAGTGTTCAGAAACATGAAAAATTTTTTTACCTAATAAAAATTGTAGGAAAGTTTTTGTTTTGACCTCTAATTGTAATTGAATATGAATCTCTTTAATATGATGGCTATCGAAGGTAGCACCTTGTTTTGTTGAAAATTAACTAGCTTCATATTTGGTTAAATAATCTAGGCTATGAATAACTGTGTAATTATCCTAGAAAGTAAGATTTCTCTATCAAATGTTAAATGTTAAATTCTTCACTTGAATCTACTAACCTTTTTTTCTGCATTTTGTTTCCCATACTATAGTATGCTTCCTGTGAAACTCAGATGTCTCCGACTCTAATGAGAAAATAACAAAAGAAAATGGGCATAAGGTATTTCTTTTTGATTTAGGGGGTTATAATCTCCAGGAGGTCAGTGACTACTTCTTTTGTGACTTTTCAAAAATGGACAGGACATTGTAGAGCTCTTAATAAATCTTAAATCATTAAACCAGTTTTTGATAAGATTTGCACTGCACCACCAAGCTGTATAAGTGGGAGCGAGATAAACTTATAAATCACTTATCATCTGAGCACCAAGGATTGTACCTGTCTCTAGGTTCTCATTTTCTAGATTTGAGAGACTTAACTACAGCCTAGAGAGAAGCTCCTCAATGCCTTGGAGAAATGTTCATTTTCTAAAGAAGAATGGTAGTTGTTGAGGGCAGAGATTGGAAGGAGAGAGGTTCCTTCAATCTAGTTTCTCATACTATGGATTTTGACTAAAAGATTAAGCAGCTGCAGAATGTTTAGTGACTTTCTATTACTTTCTATACTGAGAAATGTCTATTCAGATCTTTTGCTTATTTTGTAATTGAGTTATTTGTCTTTTTATTATTAAGCTGTTAGAGTTCTTTATGTATTCTGGACACAAGTCCCTTATCAGATGTACCATTTGCAAATATTTTCTCCCATTCTGTGGGTTGTCTTTTTGCTTTCTTGATGGTGTCCTATGATGCACAAAAATGTTTAGTTTTGATGAAGTCCAATTTATCTATTTTTCTTTTGTTGCTTGTGCTTTTGGTGTTATATCTAAGAATCCATTGCCGAATATAAGAACATAAAATTTTAACCCTCTATTTTCTTCTAAGAGTTTTATGCTTTTGTCTTTTTATCAAGACTTTTGAATTAAGTCTTATATATCATGTGAGGTAAGTATCCAACTTCATTCTTTTTCACGTGGCTATCCAGTTGTCCCAGTACCATTTGTTGAAAAGATTATTCTTTCTTCTTGAATCATCTTGATACACTTGTCAAAAATAAGTTGACCATAGACACATTGGTTTATATCTAGACTCTCAATTCTGTTTTATTGATCTATATATCTCTCCTTATGCCAACGTTACTACTGTGCCAGTACTGTTGCTTTGTAAAGAATAAGATTTTGCAAACATTCACAGTTGACACAGTCCAGGACTTTATGACTCTAATATTTTCAATTAATGATAAACTAGCATTTAGATTGACAAATACTTTGGCTCAACTACCTATTAAAACAGTATACTATATCAGTAGTAAACTGTTATAAAGTTGCTTGCTACCTACTCCATTTAAGATAAAATTAATGTAGCAAAAGTAAGTCAAACTTTCTTATCTGACTGTGCTTTTAGAAAGCCGAATTCTCAAAATAAAGTAAATTATGCAATTTTGGAACTGGAAAAAAAACTTAGATATTATCTAGGCCAATATTTGTTTTTGGTTTTGTTTTTACAGATTAAAAAGCAGACCTTGACACTTTTTCTGTATTTGTCTTCTGGATACTTGGCACCAGGTAGACCCCCCCCCAAAAAAAATATTATTAGTAAAGGTAATATTAAAACAGAAACATATTGAGAGAATGATTGTTATATTTTGAAACAAAATACTAAGTAAGTAAGCTAATAGAAATCATGGAGGGATCGATTCAGGGATATTTTCTTCTTCTGTATACTTTGTATATTTAAATTTTCCATAAGTCTATTTAATATAGATTTCTAGTGTGTTAATTTAAAGGTACATGGTTTTATTGACGTTGAACAAAAGCTTAAGCGCTCTGCTATGGACTGAACTGTGTATCCCTAAAATTAATATGTTGAAGCACCAACCCCCAATGTGTCTATATTTGGAGATGGGGTCTGTGACAAAATGATAAATGTTAAATGAAGTCATTAAGATAAAGCTTTAATCCAATAGGTGCTCTTCTAAGAAGAAAAAGGGACACCGGAGCTCTCATTCTGCCATGTGAGGACACAGCAAGAAGGCAGCCCTCAGCAAGCCAGGAAGAGATTCCTCACCAGAAACTGAATCAACCAGCAACAAGATACAGACTACTCAGCCACTAGAAAAACAGATTTCTGTTGTTTAAGTCATCCAGTCTATGGTATTTTGTTATAGCAGTCTAAGCTAATACATGCTCTTAGATGCCAAAAAAAAAAAAAAAAAAAAAATCAATACAATTTCTCCAGATCAGAACATAGCTCAGCAGTTCACACAGTTGTATACAGTTGTTTTTCACTGTAGTTATACATAAAAGGATTATATGAACATGTAGGAGGTATAAATCAGAAAGGATGCCTCCAAACTGCTGTAGATAATCATCACTTAGAGAATAAATGGTTGCACGACAGATGAATATAAAGCTTGATCTCTAAGATGAATGAGATTCAATCCATACCACATTTTTTAACAGCAATGAAACAGATTATTTTCTAATTAAAATATTTATAAAAGAAGGAAGAGGAGGAGAAGGAAGAGGAGAAAACGAAGAAAAAATGAGAAAACAAAACAAATAATTTTTCGTTCTTTTGTTTGTAGGCATTAGATGACTTTTTAAAAAGTTAAAAAGTACATCACAGTATTTAAATGCCAGTATAGGAAAGCTGACTCAATAATATAAGTGCTATGTATACACTTAGGCTAAGAATTTAAATGTTCCACGTGAGCTCATGTGTGATTGAAACAAAAAAGCCCTAAGACTGAATATTTTAAAGAAATTTATCAACTCAAAGAAAAGAATTTTAATCTTAAAAAAGGAAGCTATTACTGGAACTACAATAATGTACTTGAACTAATGCAATCCAAAGAAGAATCTTAATAATCAAAACTTTAGGAGCTAAAAAGCCATTGAAAAATTCTTTAAAATACTAAAGATTTTTAAATTCCCAATCAAGAATTGCCAAAGGAGCTGCAAGGCTCTATGGGCCAGTTGAATAAAGCCATTCTATACACTTTACTTAACAGCTTCATTCATTCACCTATTAATTCATTCATTTATCAATGGTTCTGGAAGACTTTTGGTAATATTTCCTTTTTATAGGCCTGACTCCTCTAACACATATGACCCAATGAGTGGTATCTTTTGAGAAACAAGTGGGCTTAACAAATGAGACCACTGTAATTGCATTAAAGTTTCACGAACATTTTTACAGAGGGCATTTACACTTACTGCAACATATAGAACTTGTGATGCCTTTAAAATATCTGTGAAAACTCTCTTAGTGTCCAAATGAAGGACCTGCTTATTAAACCCACCTCCAATTAGGTAAAAGAATTCTGCCCAAGAGGAGGTAATTTAGTGTTCACAGTACCTTCCTTTTAAGAAGCAGTTTGCCGATGTACTTGGGGAGCATGACTATGACTTTCAGACAAAACCTTTTCATGTTCACCCCCTGAAGTTGCAAAACCAAAGGTCCAGATAGTGGCAGACACTGAAAGAGGAGTAAGGGATGAGGGAGGAAGAAATCACACCAGCAGAGGCCAGAATGGAATGCAGACACCATGGGAAGGTAGTTTAATCCTGGTTTTGGCAGAGAATAAAGGAGCACTTGAAGAAGCTTTTAACTGCTCTCTGATTCTTGTGCCTGAAATTTCCTCCATCATTATTGTAAAGATTCCAAATTTAGCTTAATCCAGAGAAGGTTGCCACCTTTGGTTTTGGCAAGGTTCTAAAACCACTATCCATTTATTCATTCCTACAAACATTTATTGATAATCTATATGAGCATGACATTATATTCAGACCACAGTGAATTAGACTACAACTGACTTAATTTGCTGTATTTTTTCTTTTTGAAAAGGTATTAACTTTGAAGTAATTCGAACAAAAGTTAAAGTCTTCATTTGCACATAGTTTAACTTCCCAAATGTTCTCCCCACTTCTATCTCCAGACTGTGTTGTTAAACTTTGCTTAATAATGGCGGGGAACATGAAAGCAGAAGCTTTAAAAACTTGTTGTGCATTGGAGTAAAATAATCTGGATGGAATTACCTAGCTCTTTAAGATTTACTTGCCCTGAGGCCTGTCCCTTGGTGGAAGTCCCTGATAATAGCTTCCATTCCTGCTTTACCTGAAGAGCTTGGTAGTAGCAACCTTAAGGGTTTCCAGATAGAAACAATTGTTCTTTTCTTGAGAAAGCTCTACAGGTCAAGTGATGGCAGGAACAGCGGGAGCAGCCTCTGTTAACCCAGGGCAGCCTAATTTTGAGTTAGAATGTGCATATCTGGCACAGATCTGTTCTCAGGGGTAATGTTCTCTTGTCTCTCGCCTGGTGTGCTAAGGCAACAACCCAGTGTGGAGAAAGCTGCATTTCCAGCATTGATGGAAGAGACTGTAATTTAGCTGAAAAGCCTTTGCCTAGACCTCAAACATGTCTGCTTTCAAGTCATAAGCTGCACTTGGAGGTGGAGGATCTGAGTTTGAATCTAAATTCCATCAGTTAATCTAGCTGGGCCTCAGTTTCCTCTTGGGTCAGTTGAGATTAGCATCTGGCTCCCAAGTTTGCAATAAAGATAAAATGGTAAAAGAAAAGCCTTTAAGGTAGTGGTGCATAGTAGACACTCAAGAAAGTATGCTGAATCTGAATTTTGCTTGCTGCTTTATCTACATAAGTGTTTATTATGGCTTTGTATCTCTTCCTATCACCAGAAAATCTTTAGTAATTTACTCAAGTTCCAAACTTAGTTTTTTCCCTTCTAACTGGAATCACAGGAGGAAAGAATTATGTACACTCATGAAGGGATTCACCAGTGTGCTTCTCTAAATAAAATATGTGGCTCTCAAAACCATATATATTTTTTTAATTACACTTTTGGCTACCATTTGGGCACATATATTTCTCTGAATATACATTCCACAAATTTCTGATGCAAACTAGAAGGCAGTTCAGATCTGGTAAGAGCTGACCAAATCCTTCCAGTCTCTCTCTTCCTTTTTTAGGGGGGAGTTGGATTGGGATCAATGACAAGACATGAAGTAAGAAGTGTTATTATCATGGGATGTGATAGCCTGCTGAAATGTGAAAGGGTTAAAGGATAATTAAAACCTGAAACTGGACAAAGGAAGTCTATACCTTAGGCCTAGTTTCTGGAGCCCCTAACCGCATTCTGTTAATCATGAAACTTGTAACAATGAGCTCATACGCTAACTGCCAATTTTAGCCTGTGTAACCCTGCTTGCTTGCGTGGCATGAAAAATAATCAATTTTATATAAGCTGAAAATTACTGTTTGGCCATCGCCCATGGGAACACTGGCTATTGCCCATGGGAACATAGGCAATCATCCATAGGAACATAACATTCTAACAACAAGCTTTCTGCTTCTGTACTCCCACTTACACACCTGACCAGTGGGTTGACAGGTAGTGAATAGGAGAAAGATGGACCTTTGTGTTTAAGACAGAATGAGGAATAGAATTTAGGGCTTAAAAACCTTGTATCTTGGCATTTCGGGGCTGCTCCTTTGGAAGGACAGCCGCCGGCTAATAAACTGCCTCTATAATCAAAGCACTCAGGTTGAGTCTGGTTATTCCGGTCACAACAGGGATAGTGCAGTAAAAAGCATAACAACTTTTTTAGCAAACAATCACATTTAACGAAGCCTCAGTGTCCTCATTTCTAAATTAGGGATGAAAATGCTTAATGGTTAATACACATAAGCTGCCTAACACAGTGCCCAATACATAGTATATGTTCAAGAAAAGTTGGTTATTTTCACTCGTCTGTGAACCCTAAATCTGCCCGTCTGAATCCTCACAGCCTTCTCTTATACCACATACTACACCCTGACTTATAGTATAGTAAGGGAATGCAAGTCCTCTCCTTTCTCCTTCAGGACCTAGACTGTGTCTGGTCCATCTTAGTGCATCCCAGAGGCCTGACTCAGTACCCAGCATTCACTTATGGGATAAATAAGACATTCCATATAACTCAGAGGAGACTGAAATTTTGAAGAAAGCTAGTTCTATTAGCAAGTTTTTGATAATAAACTCTAAAGGCAAACCTACCAAGAGTGGGGGAATATTAGTTAAGAGAAAGAGAAAGTCTTGAGATGTGAGGTCAAGATAGTGTTGAGTTATGGGGTCAAGATGGTGGAGTAAATAGATCTTGATCTCACCTCCTCCCACATACACATCAAAATTACAACTAAATATAGAACAACCACTGCTGAAAACCACCTGAAGGCTAGTTGAACAGACTCCCTATAACTGAGGATATAAAGAAACCACATTGAAAGTAGGAGGGACAGAGACGTGGTCTGGTCAGGTCCTACATCCATTGTGTGGCAATTAAGAATCAGGACAGATATCTGGGGAGGTCCCCCTTGAGAAGCGAGGGGTCCCAGGCCCACACCAGGCTCTCCAGCCCAGGGCACCTGTGCTGAGAAGAGGAGGAGTCCCCATAACATCTGGCTTTGAAAATCGGCCCAGATTATGTCTGAAAGAGAAGAGGGGCTGTGGAAGACCAAGATGCTGCTTTTAAAGGGCTCACGCACAAACTTAATTGCTTCAAGCTCCAGCACAGAGGCAGCAGGTCAACAAATGCCTGAGTCATATGGGGAGGAATTAAATTAGGGGGAAGAATAACATTAGGGGGAGGGCCAGAGGGGCAGGGATCAATGGGAACTCTCTCTGGGGAGGGAAGTGCTAGTGGATGTCATTGTTCCTTTGTTTATTTTGTTGTGCTCTCTTTCTACCTGGCTGGCCTGGAGCAGGAAGGCGTCACTCTCCATTATCCTGGTGAACACCATTCATTCCTGAGGTCTCACCCCATTCAACCTGATCACCTTGGTCAGAGTCTTTTGCAGGCGTGCTCCAGATCCTCCACACAAACAGCTGCTGGCCTTAGCTTGCATCATAGCAACTACCAAGTGGCCCCAGGACCAGCATAAGTGGTGGCCAGCCTAGGTTAGCACCAGAGCTCAACCCAAACAGCTCCACAACATACACACCCAACGGGTGGCTGTGGCTAGCACCAGATCCTCTCCAAAGTAAATCTCGCTCAGTGGAGTCAGCCCTCATATACCAGATCATCCACAGTAGTCTTGCCCAATCTTTACAGCCAATGAGACTCAGGATCATCCCCACCCACCAGCATGCCTGCAGCAATTGAGGCCCAACTACAACAGGAGGGCACATGCAACCCAGGCAGGGGACACCCCTGGAGCACCTGGCTCTGGTGACCAGGGGGCTTATGCCATTGGACTCCACAGGACAACTTTTTTATAAGGCCACTCTTTCAAGAACAGGGGATGTAGTGGATCTATCTAATAGAAACAAACAAAGAGAGACAGGCAAATGAGGAGACACAGAAATATGTACCAAACAAAAGAATAGGACAAAAACTCTAGCAAAGAACTAAATAGAACAGAGATAAGCAATCTACCAGATAAAGAGTTTAAAGCAATGATTATAAAAATGCTCAATAAACTTGGGAGAAGAGTAGATGAACTCAGTGAGAAATTCAACAAAGATACAAAAAATAATCAGAACTGGAGAATGCAATAACTGAAATGAAAAATACTCTAGAGGGAATAGTAGATTAGATGATGCAGAAGAACAGGTCACCAATCTGGAAGATAAGGTAGTAAAAATCACTCAATTGGAATAGCAAAAAAAAAAAAAAAAAAAAAGAAAATGAGGATAGTTTAAGGGACCTCTGGTACAACATCATACCAATAATTTGCATCATAGAGGTCCCGGAAAATGAAGAAGAAGAGAGAAAGGAACAGAAAATCTATTTGAAGAAATAATGCCTAAAACTTCTCTAACCTGGTGAAGGTGTTAAGGGTAGAAAATTTTCAAGTGAGCCAACTAGCTAAGCCAACTAGCTAATCTCTTCCTACAGGGAAGAAATATCTTTAGATACCAGAAGTTGTCCTACTTGCTTGGGTGTGGATGAGGAAGTGTATTGTATGAGATATGAAGATGGCCAATGTCTGTTTCTGTAATCCACTTACTTGTTAATTAAGAGTGTGGTTCTGGGCAAAGATATGCTAACAGCCAACTTCTGCTTCTGTAATCTGCTTGCTTGTTCAGAAGACCACCAGGATATGGTCTTAAGCTTTATAAGCTGACTCCTCTGAAAGCTCAGGGCTGATTCTCCTCTAACCCTGTGTGGTAGAGAGTCAGTTGCCAGCCAGCTAATAAAGGCTCATAATTAATCTCAATTGGCTCCGGGGGTCTCAGAATCGTTCGCGCCATAACAAAGGAAAAAGACATCTAAGTCCAGGAAGCACAGAGAGTCCCAAACAAGATGAACCCACAAGGCCACACCAAGATATATCATAATTAAAATGCCAACAGTTAAAGATAAAGAGAAAATCTTAAAAGTTGCAAGAGAAAAGCAGCTAGTTATATATAAAAGATCCCCCATAAGACTATAAGCTGATTTTTCAGCAGAAACTTTGCAAACCAGAAAAAAATGGCACAACATCATATTCAAAGAGTTGAAAGGCATAAACCTACAACTAAGATTACTACAACAGAGATTACTCAAAGTGATGAAAGGGAGAAAACTACAATCAAGATTACTTGAAAAAGAGATAAAGAATTCTTCAGATAAGCAAAAACTAAAGGAGTTCATCACCACTAAACCTCACTATAGGAAATGTTAAAGGGGCTTCTTCAAGTGGAAAAGAAAAAGCCAAAACTAAAAATAAGAAAATATAAAAAAGAAAAAAAATCTCATTGACGAAAGCAAACATTTAGTAAAAGCAGTGGATCAACCAATTATAAAGCTAACATGATGGTTAAAAAATAAAATTTGTTTAAAAAGACAAAATTAATAAGAGCATGTATAACTACAATAAATAATAAAGGGATACACACATGTACACTGGGTATTTATTTGAAGAAATCAAAAAACAATAATTTGAAATGATGTGTTCACTCCTATGTTCATTGCAGCATTATTTACAATTAGACAATATATGGAAGCAACCTAGGCATCCATTGATAGATGAATGGATAAAGAAGATATATAAACTGAATATTACTCAGCCATGAAGAGAAGTCTTGCCATTTGTGACAACATGAATAGACCTAGAGGGTATTATGCTAAGCGAAATTGACTTATGGAGAAAGACAAATACCATATGATCTCACTTACAAATGGAATCTACCAAACAAAACAAACAAAACAAAATAGAAACAAACTCATAGATACTAAGAATAAACTGATGGTTGTGAGCGAAGCAGGTGAAGGAATGAGTGAAGAGGTGTAAGGAATTAAAAAGTACAAACTGTCAGTTAAAAAATAAGTCACAGGGATGTAAAGTATGGCATAAGGATTATAGTAAATAATACCTAGTAATAACTATGTATGGATTATAGTAAATATACCATAGTAATAACTATGTATGGTGACAGATGGTTATTGGACTTATCGTGGTAATCACTGCATAAAGTATATAAATGTCGAATCACTACGTTGTATAACTTCATTAATATATTTTATGTGAACTATAATTTTAAAATAATTTTTTTTTAAAAGGAAGAAAGAGAAAGGAATTTCCTTTTGGTTTTTCACCCAATAGGGCAGTAGGATGTGCCAGGGGCAGATCAAAGACTATCTCTTACATGCCCGAGTAGTTTGCTGCAGATGGAGACTCTTCTGTAGAAATGGAACTTTAGTTTCCTAGTAGAAGGGAGAAGCATTTAAATATCTCAATACTGGAGCCCAGAGGAGAATTGGGGAGTCTATTAAAGAGCATAAGAGAAAGGCAAATATGAACATTTGCAAATAATGGTTTTACAAAATTTTTGTTACGGGATTACAACATTGGAAGGTATTATGGTGAAATAATGTACCTTGGAAGTGACTTTCTTTCGAAGAAAGCACAAATTTCTATTTGCTAAAGTACAACACAAAGAATTGTGATTTACAAATAAACTTTTAGCTAAAATTAGGATGTTAAATAGAAACAGCAAAGGATATAGTGAACAAAAACAGTTACTTCATTTCCTGCCTTATCACCACGGAATACAGAGGGATGTATTTTCCTCCAGGACAGAAGCCTAATGAAATATAGTGAAATTTGCCTAGAAATAGCACTTACTTAAAAAAAAAAAAAAAAATTACAGCACAGCTTTTAGAGTTGAAACACTCAAGACTTCGTATTTGAAAAGCATTAGGAAATATGGCTACTTTTCCAGGGATTGGAGACTCAACCCCCTGAAGCAAGTTTGGCGAAGTGTCCCTTGTACAATAAAGACTGTAGTGAAGAATTTCAGGTTTATGCAGTGCTTGTGCAGTGTTGGCCAGAGAACAGTGTTAAATAAAATAATAGCAACATGTGACATGGAGAGCCTGAGTCTCTCATTCTTATTGCTAAACCCACATACCAGATGGTTATACACACCCATAATCAAGTGTAGAGCCATGTGGGCCGGGGGCTGGCGTGGCCGCTCTGAGTCAGGCTGGCTGCCTTCTCGCTCCCTCTTGTAGAAAAGCTTCACAACCTCCACAAACATTTATTAGGAGAGGTGCTGGTGCTTTTGAGAGCTCACGGAACCTTGGATGGTTCCAGACAATTCATGAATGACAGTGATTTCCCTTAACTATATGCAAAATGACATCTTAGCTCCCTTTACCACAGAGATAAGCGACTCTTTAATAAGATCTGGAAATAAACGGGGACCTCAGCTAGAACAAGTACAGTTGCTTGTTTATGAGACCCTTGAAAGTATTAGCTTTAAAAACAAAACAAAACAAAAACAACTCTACCTTGAGGACATTACGCTGAGTGAAACAAGTCAGTTATAAAAGGACAAATATGGCTGATGCCACTTATATGAGGTCTCTAGAACAGTCAAATTCATAGAGAAAGAAAGTAAAAGGGTCATTGCTGGAGGGTAGGGAAGGAGAAAATGGGGTGTTATAGTTAAATGGGTATACTTTCAGTTTGGGAAGATGAAAGAGTTCTATGGATGGTGGTGATGGTCACACAACAATGCACTTAATGCCACTAAACTGTATGCTTGAAAATGGTTAAAATGGTAAATTTTATGTTTATGTGTATTTTACCACAATTAAAACTATATACAATAAACATATAAATAAAAATCTAATGAGTATTTATTTCTTCTGAAGGTCAGTGGAAACCATGAAGATGCTCTTCCTAGCATAAAATGAGAGCAGATACATTTCGAAGCATTTTGAAGGCGGTCTTCCGTTTTCATGTAGGTGTTGGTTCCCCCCTAGAGAGTGAGTGAGTTTTTCCAGACCAGAGTGATGCCCTTTTCATCTTTATGTCCTTGTGACTCAAAATATAAGGTTTACAGTGGCCCTGGGCTTATATTGTTAAGACAACCTGAATGTTAAGTATACTCTTTAGTTCTACCAAAAATTAATTTAAAAAAAATTGGACTGCTTCTAAAGCAACTGAATTCAGTGGGAGGAGAAATGTATCTCTCTTTGGAATCTGAAGTTATGTAAGTCAGACTTCAAAGAACACCAGCACATTCTTTCATACTGCATGTGGTTTTTAAACTGAAGAGCTCAAACCTTTGGTGCTCTGACCTCATGTTTTCCTGTGTCTGTAGCTTGGGAAATCAAACTTCACATTTGAGCAACCTCTGCTAACTGACAGTTGGTTATTGACTCAGCAGAGAAGAGCTTAATCAATAATTATCTTAAAAGAAAAAACAAACAGTAGTTTGATCTAAAAATGAAGCTCATGTTTTTGTGATCAAAGCAGCTTCTCAGGAAGCCTCAGACCCTTTCATTGATTATGTTCCTAAATGGTGACATAACAGGCTCCAGGAAATATTTCTCACTTGAAGTTCAAGCTGAGACTTCTTTTTTTGGACTTATGGTCTCTGTCATGCAATAAAGAAGGGTTTCGTGGAGTATCTTTGTGTGTCTTAAAGGTTTTGTTTCCCCAGTAATATTTTAAATTCCTTGTGCAGCAGAGATATCAAATTTTGTTACTAAATTTGGGCTGGAACTCCATGCTAGACACATTGTCCTTGTCAACCCAAACTGTTATCAAACATTTCCTGGGTGAAATATGCTTATAAGTTATAACTAATTGGTTGACTAAATGGCTATTGATTTCATAAATTTTTCTTAATGAAGTGGGTCTTATTTTACTCTGTTCTTTCCTCTTCATTGACAGCCATATATGCAAAATTCATGTATATACTTTAAACCCAATGCTTTTGTTGTTAATCTCGAAGTGGGGACTGAGGAAGTGATTGTTGGCTGTCTTCTAGATTAGCGATTTACATGACAGATTGACCATTCATTTATGCCTCTTTGTTCGTCTACTTAAAAAGAAATTTTCTTTTTATTGTGGTAAAATACACATAACATAAAATTTACCATCTTAACCCTTATATATTTTTTTAAACATCGAGAAATACATAGTCTTGAGCAATACTCACAAAAGGCCACAAATTTCTACGGTCTTTCCATCGTAACCATTTTTAAGTGTACAGCTGAGAAGCATTAAACACATCCATATTGTTGTGCAACCATCACCACCATCCATCCATAGAACCCTTTTCATCTTGTAATACTGAAACTCTTTACCAGTTAAACAATAACTCCATATCTTCGGCCCCCTGCCACTAACCACTCGCAACCAAAATTCTACTTTTGGTCTCTATGATTTTGACTATTCTAAGTACCTCATATAAATGGAATCATACATTATTTATCTTTTGTGACTGACTAAGTTCACATATCATAACATCGTCAAGGTTAATCCATGTTGGAGCATATGTCACAATTTTTTTTCCTTTTTAAAGCTGAATAGTATTCCATTGTATATATACATACTACATTCTGCTTATCCATTCATCTGTTGATGGATACTTAGATTGTTTTCATGTTTGAGTCATTGTGAATAATGCTGCTTATAAACATGAGTACATGTTCATTTACTTTTTAGCTCAACAAAAGCCCATAATAATGTTTTATTTAGAGACATAAATACCATAGGAGGAGGGGGAAAAGCAAGAGGACTCATGAATGACTTCACCTACTAGCAAACATCATATAAGCCATCTGTTTAGGTCAGTTCTAAATGTCATCGCATTATGTAGAAAAATAAAGTAGAATCTCAGTTTTACTACATTACAAATCACTAAAGGGTTTTACAACACTGCCCAAATCTCAGCATGTTTTAGAATCATAAAGATGTTTGCTGCAAGGGATATTAGAGATGATCAGGTTTGTCATTCCCATTCTTAGTTGCACATCAAAATGACTCGTAGTTCTTTAAAATAATACTGATACATAGATTTCACTCCCAGAGATCTTGATTTAACTGGCCTGGGTGGGCATCAATATTTTTAAAAAGTTTTTTCAGGTAATTCTAATGTGCAGCCAGGGTCGAGAATCGTGGATATAGCTTAACTCTCTTCTTCATCCTCATTCAGAGAAAGAAAAGGAAATGACTTGCTGAAAGTGTCACAGAAAATAGTAGAAGAATTCAGAGATTTTTAAATCTAGTACTCTAAACTTTACTAGATTTTTAAATCTAGCACTCTAAACTTTTAAAGCTAGTACTCTAAACTTCTTGAAACTTTCTTTTATAATATTTTGCCTCTAATTCTGTTCTTCAGAAAGTACAAAAGTAAAGTGTTATAAAAGAGGCAATTCTTGTTTAACCTAGACTAATTTAAACTGAGATTAAAGGCATGCTGGAAATTTTGTTTTAGTTTTCATTTCAATATCTGAATTGTGATGAAACCAAAAGCTGAAAGATTTCTACCTATTATCAGAAATCTGCCAAAGACAAAGTCTGTGTGAGCTCTGAGATGTTATACACTTCTAAAATAAAATAGAGTAATCAGAGGCATTAAGTTTAAAGAAGAGAAGAAATAGAAATGAAATAACAGGACTTATTCTAAAGATGGTCCCATTCTGTTGTACAAGTCAAGTAATGGAAACCTAAGAGGAAATGCAAATGGTCAATAAACCTGTGAAGAGATCCTTGGCTTCTTCATACAGATGCACCATGGTGACTCCTTTGACTTATGACATCTGGCACAGGCATTCATCAATCAGAACTTTGGGAATCTTTCAGGAATGTGAATCAATAATGAAGAACATCAAGACTGACTCCACCCTCCTCCCCTGACTGACTCAGAACAAAGAATTAGGGAAATGGTGTAAGGAAAAATTGCTTCGAGAATATTAAGCAAGAATATCAGAACCTCGGTGGATTAATCTGAAAATATGCCCAGGCAGCCCAGCCTCTTGTAATAATCCTTACTAAGAAATATTCACAACATTAAGTGCTTGCTTTCTGTATTAACGTGAACTCATGGTTAGCAAGGGACAGAAACTGAGTCAAACTCACTTGAGCTGGAAATAGGAGTTTAAATCTCCTGTATCCAAACCTGAGGTGCTAATGGGAGTTTGAAGATGGGCATGGACAATAGCAGCCCAGAGTCACATCATCTCCACTGCACAACCAACAAGGAGGAAACCTTCCCAGCAGCTCCACTTAGAAAATGCTGGGGAAAGATTCAAATAGTCCTCTTTTGAATCAATGTGACCATCTCTGATAACTGTTACAATAAGAAAGAGTAAGGAGTGCTGGGCAGAAAATAAAAAATGGGCAATATAATTCTACATAATGAATAAGTGTTTGTAAAATATACATTTATTTTAATATCCATTTTTAAATTTTAAAACAAGTGTTTAAATAGGTTTCCACAGAAAGAATTCCAATTGATAAAATTGTAACCATTGGAAATCGTCAACTCATTATTCATATTTTTCCCTTTATCTCATTTATTGCAATCTTAATTATATACTAATTGTATGATCATTAGATTATTGCTTGACTGCTCCACAAGAGCAGAGACGACAAGTATTTTTATTCACAATGATTTTCTCAGCACCTCGAACATTTCTAGCATATAGTTCACGTCCAGCACATCCTGTGAATGAATGAAGCATCAACTGAACCTTGATGCTAGATTCAATATAACCCAGCACCAAATGATTCCAAAGTTAAAGAAACACAAGTTAAGAAAGACAGAAAGAAAGCTGAAATGAGATGAATGCCTACAATCAGAAGATCTATCCTCACCATTCACGGCTTGATGGGGAATCTATAGAATAGAAACACGGTAATACAAGGAATAAGTGTCCGATAAGCTAAACATCAAAAACTTAAGATGGCCATAAAAGAAAAAGGTTCAAAATTCTAGCTAATTCTGAAAATTTTAGTTTACAGAAAAAGTTGACATTTATAAAATGTGAAAGATAGATCTAAGCTTAAGAAACTTACCACCTATCACTATGTTTCTCTTTGACCCAATTTTGAAATGAAAATATCATAAAGCCAGACATCCAAATAGATCACTTCACAGGCTTTAATGGAAAGTATTTAATGGAAAAACATCCTAATGAAAACACACAGCAATAAGTCCTCACTTAGCATCATCGGCTGGTTTTTGGAACTATGGTGATACTACGTATGAAGAAACCAATTTTACTATAGGCTCATTGATATAAACAATAGTTAAGTTCCTACAGCATCTCATCAATGTTGTAATAAAATGACATTGAAGAAACGACATTATTCAAGACCTGCTGTACTTGAGTACGTCACCGTGTTGTGCTAACAATGGCCTTTCAAAGACCTCAACTGCACATGTTCTAACCTTATGTACACTTTAATATAATACAACTGTTTGAGTTTCTGTTAATTAAACCCGAAGCTTCCCTTGACAGGACTCCCTGTGCTTG
The DNA here is from genome assembly GCF_000325575.1 of Pteropus alecto. Taxonomy (NCBI): domain Eukaryota; kingdom Metazoa; phylum Chordata; class Mammalia; order Chiroptera; family Pteropodidae; genus Pteropus; species Pteropus alecto. The sequence goes on from NW_006439717.1 coordinate 2,608,005, forward strand.
AGCCCAGGCCAGGTCACCGAGACGGTGGGAAGGAGTCAGCAGCATTTATCTGCGGAGGTTCTTGGGGCACTTCCTCCCCAAGCACAGGTTCTTAATATATGAAGAGAAACAGGTCTGGGGGAGAAGGTGCCATGGACAGGAAGCTGAGGAAGCGGGGCCCTGAACTGTGTATGCTATGGTGGAGAAATGCAATTTAACCTGGATGAGAGGCTGGGCCTAAGGAATGAAAAAGGTCGGAGGAAAAAGAAAAAGGCAGCATAAATTTATTTTTTTAATTAAACTTTTTTCTAGGAAAAGCAGAGAACAGGGAATTGAGGCTACTGGGAACCCTGTAGGAAGTGGAGACTTCTGCAAGGTCAGGGGGAGGGGCCCTGTGATACTATGATTTATAATAAAAAATGTATATTTGGTTTTCATCCCAGTCCCTGACACAGGGCTCCTAAAACTCTTGTAAATTCCTAAGTGATAAGAGCCCTAAGAGCATCTTTGGTTCTAATGAGGCAGCTCTGGGTGGGCTCCTGGATAGGGGCTGCTGGTTATCATAAAGACCAAGTCATGATTAGAAGCTTAGAATTTTCAGCCCCACTCTCCATGCTCCAGATTGGGGAGAAGGGCTGGAAATGGAGTTTATAATTGATCATGTCTATATGAGGAAGCCTTTATAGATCCCCAAAGTAGGTGGGTGCAGAGAGCTTCCAGGTGCATGAACACGTGGAGATTCGGGGAGAGGGCATTAAATTCTTGTGTCCTTTCCCCATACCTTTCCCTATGCATTTCTTCCATCTGGCTGTTCCTGAATTATATCTTTTTATAACGAACCTATAATCTAATAAGTGAAATGTTTCTCTGAGTTTAGTGAGCTGCTCTAGCAAATTAAATGAACCCAAAGAGGTGGTAATTGTGACCTCCAATTAATAGTCAGTGGGCCAGAAGCCCAGGTAACAACCAGACTTGTGATTGGCATCTGGAATGGAGGCAGGGAGGCACTCTTGTAGAATTGAGCCCTTAACCAGTGGGATCTGATGCTATCTTCAGGTAGATAATGTAAGAATTGAGTTAAATTGTAGGATATCTAGCAGGTGTTGGAGAATTGGTTGGTGGTGTGGAGAACCCTACCCCCATTTTGGAATTGGTTATTGAATCATCTTAGACCTCCTACGAAAACGGAGAAGAGAGACTCACACGGAGGTGACTCCTGTGACTCTCTGACAGGGAGCTTCATGCCTCTGCTTAAAGGCCTTGGATGATAGTCCACATGGGCACATGTGAATTCAAGGCCAGCAGTTTGCTGATGCTTTGTGAATTCACCGTACCTTGAACCCCAGTTGAGCAGGCTGGCCAGAATACTTTCCTATGCACACCCACTTTCCTTCCCTCTACATGACTTGCCCTGCCCTGGGTGAGGGTATCTTCACCACAAGGATTACCTCACCGTTAATTATTTAATTCCATAAACAAAGAAAAATTACGCAGTAAGGAGAAATGTGAGGATTTTAGCCTATAAAACAGTTCTTGATATTAGAAAGAGAAAATAGAAAGCGCCAGCTCTTCTATGTCAGCAATAAAATTGTATTTGGAGATTCTTGTGGCAAAGCAGAAAGAACACCAGACCAGGAGTCAAAGCAATTACTTTCTAGCAATGGGTCTGGCAGACTCCACTGGACAGCTTGGGTGGGTCGTTCACTCTCTTGTCCTGTTTCCCCTTCTGTGAAAGGATGAGAGGATATCTAAATTCTCTTCCAGATTTAATTTTCTAACTTTCATATGTTTTTCAATTAAAAATGATAATGGCATCATTATTAGGATTTTTTTTTTACATTTTATGGGAAGATATAGAAAGTATTTTCCAATATTTATGAGGAAATAAAAGAGCTGCCAGAAAATACCTGTCACATTTAAGCATCAGCTCATGGGTGTTTTCTTTTGAAAGACACCAGCATTTTGTCACTCTTTCAATCACTCATGCTCCATTCGCTTTCCCCTGTGACTTTTTTTTCTTCCAGAAGCAGTTTTAAAGCTGCTTCTTTCTTACTAGAACCTTTTCTAAAGGGGCAAAAAAAAAACCCTACAAAAATCCAATCAGTATTTACTGAATGACGGCTTTGGGTAAAGCATTGACAAACTAAATGTTAAAATTAAATTTCGAGCAGGTTTCTACCCCTTTGCATGTAATCAGTGCACGATCTCATGTAGCCACCACAGTGCATCTTCTTTTCTTTTTCATTCCCCAGTCTCCACTACCTCAGGCTCTAGGACCCTCCCACCAAATCTATCCCCACTGATTCTGCATGCACAGCACTACACACTTTTCTCCCTAAAATACTGCCTTCACCCTCCAATGTCTATACTGACTGCAGGATAAAGTCTAAGGCCTTAGCCCAACCCTGTCTGAGCAGCCCAGCTCCCATTACTTCCTTACACTTGTAGTCCACGGTCCAGCCTCTGGGAACATTTCCTATCCTAAGCTCATCCCAGACCCTTCCCACTTTGCTCATTCTCCTCACTGACTTGGAACATATTCCCTCCTTCTCTCTGGAAATCTGAAAGCTACTGGTCTTTCAAAATCCAGCCAGGATCCCCCTTCTTCTATTGAGCTTTCCTGAACTCTGCATCTTGCAGGGCCCTATCCCTACTTTGTACAGCCCACTGCTTGGCACAGCAAAAGGAATGACCATGTTAGCCTGTGAGGTATTCCCTCAGGAGGCCGAGACTTCCTCAACAGGGATGGGTCCACTCTTAGTCAGCACGAGCTTCAATTTCCCCTAAAACACGGTCAGGTGAGGCCGAAGTCACAATACAAAGGTAGCCCGCTCACTAGTCTCATTGGAACAGCACTGGGAGGCATAGGGTGAGCAGCTTCCAGCGAGATGGGAAACCAGAGGAAGAACAGAGACACCTTCCCTCACCAGGTGTGCTCTTTTGGGTGTCATCCACTGTGCCTTGCTATGGCCTCCACCCTCCAAAAACAACTTTTTAGAGTAATTAGAAGATGATGGGTAAAAGTTGAATCTCCTAGGGCATGGCTACTTGGGTTTTTTTCCCAGGGCCCAGCACAATTTAACTTGAATCTTTAACTCAGTGGGTCAAAGTGACCCACAAAGCGGGTCAAGTTAATGCAAACGATTCTCTAAGTTGGTTATTATCTCCATTTCACAAGTAAGAAAATCATTAATGTCAAAAGGTTAGCTTCCTTTCCCCAAATCACACAGTCAGTGAGTGGCAAAGATGAGCCCAATAGCTGTTTCCATTTTCATTTTGTTTTATTTTAATTCGACGGAAGAGCCTTAGCTGAACCTTCTTTACTATAAAACTAGAGGAAAGAAACTTACGTATTTGCAGGAAGTAGTCTTCAACACTTTCCTGTCTTCTCATATGATATCTCTAGGATCTCAGTTCCTCTCATTATCTGAAACAAGAAAATGGCATAAGTTTAATTATTCATTTTCCATCACCCTTAATGAGAGGATTAACTGCCATGTGAAACAAAAGGAAATAGTCTGACCTTCAGACTCTCAGGAAGTGATAATTAACTAAAACCTCAAGTCAGTTTAAATGGACAAATGGAAAGTGTTCTACTGATCTTGATGCAAATGTGCTATGAGGATCACTAATTGAAGTCACAAAATGGAGCAAAGAACAATGAGAAAATAAACGTGCTAAAAATAAACATGTTTTTTAAATTACGTTTACAGGTGCTCTTTGGAAGTTTCCAAAGCTCCTTTGCTTACCTGAGGTCCCAGGGTTTTGAGTGTGGGTGGAGAAAGGGAGGAGGGCTGTGGCTTGTTGAGAGGACAGAGGAGGGGAGGCTGCGTGGACGGGGCAGGAGTCAATTCTGTTTCTGATACGTGGAGCATCAAAAAAGGCTAATTTGGAGACCTGTTAGTCATAGCTTCAGGACCCGCTGGTTGGTTTTTCATTAACTGGTTGATTGGTTTGACTGAAAGTTACTATGGGAGTGATTCGTGGAACCATTCTGCTGCATGGCATGTAAACACAGCCTTCTAATCTAGATCTTGGCTATTAAAATGATCATAAATAGCTGTGAATTACTACTGTTGTGCAATTCGTGACTTCATTATGGCTTCTGGCAGAGCAGATGGGAGCCACGTTCCAGGCATTGCTGCAGCCCCCATCTTTTACTTAGCATATAATGAGTACAGTATGGTGGATGCTACACAGGTGACAAAATGGCACTTCCTTGCCCTGCTCTATTCCAAAGAAACACATTTTTCAAAAAGGCATCAAGCCTTGAAAGCCTCACACACACTGCATGATATATAAATATATAACTGCCCCAAATATGGCAAAATGAATCACTATTAATATCTCAAAGAGTCATGGGGATTCAGGCCATCCAATTCCTCTGCCAAAAGTTCAGAATGTTTGCTCAGTGCTTTGATTTTTTTTTTTTTTTTTTGTACTCTGTTCTTGATTTGCTTCAGTACAGTTTCTATTTAGATACTCCACCAAGTATGTGTCAAATTTTATCTGTGACCTTACTAGGACATACCAGAGCATACAGGACAGGAATGGAAGGCCTTTAAAGCTACTGGGATTTGAAAAATTATGCTTGCTTAACAAACATTTTCCATTTCTCTCAATCATAGCAACCGTCACCTTTGCCATATATGCCAAAATCGCTAAAAAGAAAGTGAAGAAACTCTCTAAGTTATTTACATTGATGATAATATTGTACCATTAACTATTTGGAATTCAAACTCAAGGCTCTTTAGCTTGAGCCATATGAAATTGCCAGTAGTCAATCATTTCCGACCATTAATGGGAATTTTATTGTTCAACCTACCACTACAATGCATTGGCCTTAAAAGAAAACCTAGAATCCCCTCCTGACACCACAAAGACTATTTGCAGACTGGCAGTGTGTTGATTAGATACTTGTACAATGAAGTCCTGGGGGAGGAGGCGGGGGGAGGAATGGTGTAGATAAAATAGTCTATTATCTTTGCACCATTTATTATTATTATTACAAGTCACGATGTGAAACTGCACAAAAAAATGGTAAGACATGTCAAAATGCTTTAATCTACTTATATTCCCTGATACATTCTACTTGAAAATTTCCACACATAATCATGCTCGCCAGACTTTTTCAAGCATTGAAATCGTTTCTAATGTTTAAAAGCTAATGACATTAAAATATGATTTTGGTAGACCATGTTTTCTAATGAGCAGGTGGCCTGTGAGTCTATAATATAAATATATTAACGGAGATAATTGCTAAGAGCAATTTAGTTTCTTGGGAATTTTCTGGAAGTCAACAGCATAGTGGTTTTAGATAAAAGCTATTGTCTCTGAGTTCTCTTCTTAGAAATAAAGCACAATAAACCAAAATCTTTTTTTTAATTCACAGTTTTCTCCATTGATATAATTAGAATGAGAAATATTAAGGCAGCTAATAATAATTTTGGTATTTAATATATAATAGATACTAAACAGTGGATTATTAAATGCATAATAATTAAGAAGATTTTTTGTCACAAGTATAGGTCAAAAGATAAATGATAAAAAAAAGGGTCAATGAGTCTTTGAATGGGATTTCAGTCATGGGAAGAATCTCATTTTACTGAAGGAAAAACAGGGGCACGAGAAAGCCAAATAAATGGCAGAACTATTCAACTCATTGGTAATACCACAGTGACTAGCATTCAGCTATCTTGACTCCCCAGGTCAATGTTTTTTGCCCTCTATAATCATAGTTTAGTTCCAAATAATATTTTGTTCTTTTTTACCTATATTTCTTTTCCTCAGAACCTTCTGGAACATATAATAAAAGATGTGCTCAACAAATGAATATGTTAAAATGAACTCGTTATCATAAGTGATTATATTTAAGATGGGATAACTAGGTTTTTCAAATTTATGGAAACAAGATGATTAAATAAAAATCAGTCAACTCTTAGGGATTTATCACCATAAGCTAAAGTGTAATTGGCCTTTCTCAAGGACAGAAAACATTTCCTTTCTATCCTACACTTTTTGAGCTCTCTGTTTATCTCCTGTATGGAAGGCATCGGATTTGAGATACTAGAGGATTGCACAAGACTCAAGTTTCTTATTCAATATTATGAACAGGAATCTGAACCAACACAAAGTTAACGATAGCTTTACCACATTACTTGTAAACCAAACAAAACAACCAAAGGGAAAAAGTACTGCTAATGAAAAAATTCCTAATATCTTTTTTAGTAAAAAGATAAACACATGCGAGAAAAAGAAAAGCAAGTATATTGATTGATGAATGGATGATCTAGCTGGTTTCTACATTAACAATGACTCATTCTGTAAAAATTGAAATGTTTAGAAAATAAATTATACTATTGTACCAGAAAAGAAAAGTACATAATATGCTAGAGAACCAAACAGGCTCAAAACATAATTTTCTTTTATTTCCATATGTGACTTTTGAGTTTTCTGAATATTATTCTTACCTTTAATGACATAGAAAAGGGAAATAAATGTTAATGGTAGTATCTCAGAAAAAGCTGTCTTTTATGCATGAAAATAATTTTTCTAAAACAGTATTTATGAATAGTTCTGTATTTGAGAGTTTCTATTGGTATTCCCTCATTGGCCTTAGATCAAATCTGTGAGAATGGCCTCTTTTCCAAGGAAATAGTTAAACACTGCACAGTGTAGCCCTTTGAAGTCCCTGGGTTTATATACTTATACCTGCACTGATGCAAATATGCTACATGCCCACTGTGTCTTCATCCGAAAGTCAGTTTTGTGACTGGCATGTAATGGATGCGAGCTTGTGGATTTGTGAGCCAATATTGGGAGAGCTCAGATGGAATGGGAGGTTGTGCTGGCTCAGAAAATTGCTTCAGAAAATTGCCCTTTCAATTGCCTGTACTGGCATCTTTAATCACAACTTTATGAATGTGAATGGGCCATTGCTAAGTCTTCTTTTACTGGGCTAAATAAAGGCTAATATTGCTTTCTTCTCTTCCTTGTGCTCTTCAAACAATTCTAGCAGTGCTCATATAAGTCCAAGGATACATGGAAGTCAGAAAGAGTGGTAAAGGGAAAAGGAAGGTTTCTGAAGAGATGATATCTGAATATCAGGCCCCAACATTCTCAAAATATTCATGAGATGGAGAAAGAATATGTGTTCAGATTACATCTATGACATGTATCCATTCAAACGAATACTACAGCTGTTAGATACTGCACTGAGGTGCTAAGTATGCAAAGATGGTGGAGACATAGGTCCTTTTTTCAAAGCACTTACGGTTTGACGGAAGAGTTGATATGGTGTGTGTGTGGAGTATGTGGGTATGGGAAAAGGTTTATGTGTAATGATGAACCCCTTTTGAGCAGAGTAAGTGGTCAGCTACTGAGATCATAGATGGTACTCTAGGAAGACTCCTAAAATATATTCTAACTGATGCTAAAAATGATATCATGAATTGTTATTTCTTAGTATCAAATATTGCCTTCTTCCTACACTGCTTTCCTAAGATGTTACTGGAAAAGTCAGCAAACCAAGTACTCACTAACATGAAAGTTTCAGATCACTTCTCTCGCATGAGAGAGCAGGGCTACACCAAAGCACTGGGTGCCTGGGGGAGGAGGGAAACCCATTAGTCAAGAGATTATTCGTTGCTAGGAATCAAATTTTCCTGAAATTAATTCAAATTAAAAAGAGGACTTAACTGTAAAGATAAAGCCAGCAATCCTACAGATGTCCAGAAGCAGAAAACAAAGTCCAGACGGACTTCAGAGCAACTGAAGCTGCAAACTAGTAAGTCAGAAACACAAGTCTATTGGTCTCTGTTCTGACTGATTATTTCTTTCTTTTTTTGACTCTTTATCTTTAGACTCTTCTTGCCTTTTTAAGCATGTCTAATTTCTTTTCTCTATAGTATTAGCTTCCTCTGATTATTTGAAATTTTGTTGTACTTGTCTTTGGCATGCACTGGTGCCAACCTTAGCCCTCACTGGATGTCAGCTCTTAGTGAAAGTCCACAACCACTGATCGTGGTTTCTGTAATTTGGCTCAAATTCTTGGGAGTCTTATTTTTGTCCACGAGTCTGTTCCTCATCTATTTAGAATAAGGTGAGGTGGACATGGGGTGGGATCAGGGCCACTTAGTCCTGTCCTTTAGAGCAGAGACTGTGAATGGCAGGAATTCTCAAAGATAGGAACTGGGGAGGTGGCACAAATGTCTTAAAGCATGTCAACTATGACCCCAAACCAAATACTTTCTCCTCACAATGTGGCAGTGGGCAAGCCTTACTCGGAGAGGGGCATGGCCCTGTCTGCTATGACATCATCAGAGCACAGTTTACTTCCTGTTAAATTTGAAGTAGAGGGAGAAAAAGGATGGAAAATCAAAAACCAAATTTTTAGCTATACTCCAAACACTATCCTACTTGGCTTTGTGTCAGTACTTTGGGTAAACTGAGGAGATAGAGCTAGCTGCTAAAGTACTTTTCATTTATTTGCTCATTCATTTAATTACTCTTAGTAAGCACCTGCGCTGCCTTATGCTAGATGAGAAGAGTCTTATATATGCCAAAAATTTATATTGTTAATGGCTCTTTACAGTATGTGTTTGTTGGCTTTCCACTGGATACAATCTAGATTTCACCAGTGAGAAGTTCCCAAAATACTCTTGGAATCTATTGTACCTAAAAATTTCTAAGAGCAGAGTATTAATAAATTTAGATACATAAACAATCATCATTTCTGGCTCTGAAAAGTAAGTTCAGTCCAGTGCCTGGAAAGAAAAGTTAAGCAGAAAGACTAAAATAAACATTATATTATCAGCCTTCCCTTCCCCACTTATGATGGCTTTAATGTGAGCTTCCAGTTGTGAGGGAACTTACTATGTTTGCTACAGGTAGATGTTTAAGTGTGTTTTGGTCTAATGATGAAGAGCTCTAAAAAAAGGAAGAGGATGATCACTTAAGAAGTTGTAATTAAACTGTGTATTTCGAGGGATGTATTTTTCTATAAGCACATTTATCTTTATAGACACTTTGATCTTGGATTTCCCAGACTCCAGAACTGGGAGATATAAATTTCTATTGTCTATAAGTCATCTAGTTTATGGTGTTTTGCTACAACAGCCTGAGTTGACTATGACATGAGTCATATTTGTATATACTGGCAATAAACAAATAGAAAATAAAACATTTATAATAGCATCCACAAACTCAAACACCTAGAAATAAATCTAATTAAAATGTACAAGACTTCTAATTGAAAATTATAAAATATTATTGAGAAATAAAGAGTCATATAAATGAAAGTATATATATTATTATGGATTGGAAGATGCAATATTGTAAAGGTATAAGTTCAATGCGCTCTCAACCAAAATCCAAGTTGTTTTTTACCAAAAATTTACAATTAATCCTAAAATTCACATGGAAATGCAAAAGGCCAAGAATAGCAAAGGCATTCTTAAGGAAGAAGAAATGTGCAAAACTTAACACTATGAGATATCAGGAACTATTATTATAAAACTACGATAATCAAAACTGTGCGGTACTGGTGCAAGAGCAGATAACTAACCAATATAACAGGCCCACACATATATGATAACATAATTTATGACAAGACCGACCATCCAATGCAGTAGGATAAAGGGTGATCATCTCGATAAATTGTTCTGGGTCAATTGGATACCTAAATGAAAAAAAATGTGTATAGATTTCTACCTCACATTATACACAAGAATCAATTCCAGACGTGTCTGAGTCCATTTGGGTTGCTATGACAAAAACACCATAAATGTTGGTGTCTGATGAGGGCCTGGTTCCTGCTGTGTCCTCACATGATGGAATAAGATGAAGAATCCCTCTGGAGCCTAATCCCATTCATAAGGGTTCTGTCCTCATGAACTAATCATCTCCCAAATGCCCCATCTCCTAAGACCATCACCTTAGGGGTTAGGATTTCAAAATATGAATTTGGATAGGGAGACACAAACATTCAGACCATAGTGAGATGGACTGGTGAAACAAATTGAAAAATAAAACAATAAAGCTTTTAGAGAAAACCATCTTCATGACTTTAGAGTAGGCAATGCTTTTTAAAATAGGAAATAAAAAAGAACAAACATAAAAGAAAAAACGTGATAACCTATGAAAACCTAAGAACTGCTGTTCACCAAAGGTTTGTAAAACAGCAACCCATGGGTGGGATAAAATATTAAGTCTATATATTTATACACATAATATATATGATAAAACACACAAATCCAGAATATATAAAGAACTCCTACAAATCAATAAGAAAAAGACAGCTCAACAGCAAAATGGGCAAAAAACTCATAAAAGATAAAAGATATGTAAATGGCCAATAAACATATGACAATTGCCCAAGTTTATCACAGTTGTCCCCCCATATCTGTGGGGAATATGTTCCAAGACCTCCAGTGGGTGCCTGAAGCCATGGATAGAAACCATGTCTCTCATCCACAAATTTAATGCCTTTCCATCTTAACTAAGCACTTATCATGCACTGTTGCTGTAATGTTTGTAGTTTGAAGTGTGACAGCAAAACTAGTTTGAATTTCTTTTCCCTTCTTTGCAGTTTCACAGAGAGCAGATCCATTCTTACTGTAGATCTTAGCAATCTCAGCATACAATTTTTTTGTTTATTTTATTTTACTATTAGTTTCATGTATACAGTATGCTGGTTAGACATTTATATAGTTTATGAAACGATCCCTCTGATCACTCTATCACCTATCTGGCTCTACACATAGCCATTACATTACTGCTGACTGCATTTCCTATGCTGTGCTCATCCCCCATTTTTTTTATTTTTATTAAGTTGAGGACTTTCACCTTTTCACTTTATGACCTCTCTTTGGCCTCTCTGAATTGCCAGCATCACTACTCTTGCACTTTGCGGCTACTATTAAGTGAAATAAGGGTTATATGAACACAAGCACGCGATATCGTGACAGTCAATCTGATAACCAGGATGGCTGCTAAGTGTCTATGGGGCAAAAAGAGTGGACAGTGTAAAGATGCTGGACAAAGAGATGATTCACATCCCAAGCAGGATGGAGCGGACATCCTGAGATTTCATCACACTATTCAGAACGACTCATAATTTAAAACTTATAAGTCGTTTACTGCTGGAATCTTCCATTTAATATTTTCAGACCACAGCTGACAGCAGGTGATTGAAACTGAGAAAAGGAAAATCACAGACTGGGGTGAGGAAGAGGCTACTGTAGTCATAAGGGAAATGCAAATTAAAAGCACTACCTACCCACCAAAATTATTAGGATAAAAAAGATGATGCTGACAAGGATGTGGAGGAATAGGAATTCTCATATACTGCTTGTGAGAATAAATTGGTACAACCACTTTGGAAAACTGGCAGTTACTCTTAAAGTTGAATATATGCATAACCTGTGATCTAGCAAATACATTCCTACATATATATCCAATAGATATGTATAAAATGGTCTCCTTCAAAAGATATGTATTAGAATGTTCATGGCAACAATACTCAAAATAGACAAAAATTGTGAACTACCCACATGAACATCAACAACAAAATGACTAGTTTAATTGTGATATAATCACACGGTAGAATACTATACAACAGTGAGAATGATCTACAACTACACGCAAAAATGTAGATGTCTCTCTCAAGCACAAAGTTGAGCAATGGAAGCCAAGATTACATATTTCATTTACATAAAGTATAAAAACAGGCAGAACTAACTTATGTCGTTAGAAGTCAGGAGTGTGGTCACCATTGGGAGGTTGATGACTGGAAGGGAACACATAACCTTTAGAGTGCTAGCAAATGTTTTGTTCCTTGATTTGGGTGACATTGCCCTTGTTCTGCTAATCCTCTTCTGTGCATGCTGCATGATCCTTGTCTCATGACTGTCTGTGGAATTCTTTTCAGCAAATGGTTGGACAGAACTCAATTTATGCTCATGTAGTTATTTGGTTTACTTTCAATATACGTATTTATCACGTTTTACTGAGATTCTGCAAAATGCCTGCTTCTCAGGACTGGCTTTTCTCGCCAGGTGGCTCTGCAGCTTTCTGATATCTCTTTCTGATAAGAGTTCTGTGTTCTTTGTCCATCTGACTCTCTTCTGCTTGATCACCATCGACTTTATTTATAACGTTGTTCTGCTTTTGCATTCTCTGTTATTGTATAGACGAAGGAAGAAGGAGAGATTATCTTTAATAGAAAGAGTAATTTTCTAATTGGGGCAGAATTATGAGGTCACTGTATTTCTTGCGTAACTTAAGATTTCATTGATTAACAGCTTGGCACCTCCTGCCCAGGGATGATAGTGCCATATCCAGTCAACCTGAATACATGGTCTTATCAACTGACATACTTCTTTTGTGGCAATGGATTTGTCATGCTATAACAGCTTGATAGTGCTAAACATTAAACTCGTCAAATTAACTATATACTCTTCTCTATTATTTCCCACTTACCAAAGACGTATGATTATAAACTTGGCTTCCCAAAACTTTCTGATAGGCAGAGAATATGATTAGGTTGATAATCAAGTTCTGATTCACTTGATTTTTGCTTTAAATTGACAGGTATGTATTTTGGTTTATATGGTTTATATTATAAATCATTCTACATGCATCAAGTTAACTCTGGGACACCAAAAATATTAAGTTTCTGGATCTGCCATGCTGGCCTATGTTGATATTATTAAGGTGACCCTGTCTGGGGATCCCACTATTCGGCTTTCCCCCAGTCATGTTCAACAAACAAACAAACAAACAAACAAACAACAGTTTGATTCTGCTTGTGAAAATAGAACTAAGATTCTCAGTTTTTTTTCCCAGGAGAAGAGATTTAGAAAAGAGGAATTTAAACGTCCAATAGTTTTAATAAATATAATTGAGTCAATGGAAAATTCTGCTTTGAGATAAATGTGGACAACTGCCACAACAGAATATTTTCTTTCCATCATCCTGCTGTTTCAGTAAAGTAAGAAATGTCCATGAGCAGACTCATTCTCCAGTAACTTATTTAGATTTGCACCTGACCTCTTCTGCACAACAGCTTCCAAGGATATCTTCCTTGGTTTCCTACCATGCATTTCTATCACAATCCAAGAAGCAAGTAGCAGCATGTCAAAAACTGTTCTCTGGAGAGAGTAATTATTATTATCATTTTTTATTTTGCTTTTCTCTGTAGTTCAGAAATCCTTTGGGTACTCTCCAGTGTGTGTTGAGATTGCCAATCATCACTCCTAACTAAAGGTCACCACCCTGGATGTTCCCCACAACATGCCAGCTTTAAGGAGGGGCTTTGAGAAGCCCAGGCATGCAGACTAGCGGCTCATTGCAGCCTGCAGCAGCTGAGAGGGCACCATGGAGAGTAAGGCAGGGCTAAGCCAACGGCAGGTCCTTCAAACAAGAACCTGCCGTACTATGGTACAACTGGGCTCAAGGGAGCCACAGAATAAGTACAGAAATCACTGTGGTGAGACACTTCTCCAGCTCTGTTTATTTTGTACATAAACCAAGCTTCAGTTCCATTAGATTCAACAAACATTTGTTAAACATCTGTGCTGTGTCAGATCATTTCCAAGGCACAGGGCAATAAAGATGAATAACACATGATAGGGACTTAGCATAATACTCTTATAGCTTTATAGTTCCCAAAGCACTTTTCATATGTGTCATCTCAGTTAACGTTGTGAAATCAAACAGTGGTTATATTGGTACTACATTTCCTTTTTACAAATGGAGAAGCTAAGAATCTGAAAGACCAGGTCACCTATCCAAAAGTATACATACAGTTAATAAGTGAAAGTTCTGGCACCAGAACCCAGGGATTTGATTCTTTATGCTTTCTTTTTTTTTAATAATTGCTATTTGGCATATAAGTAGAGGATGTTTCAGACCCTTTGTAGGTGCCAGGAAAGAGATACTACTTTCATTTTGTATAGTTCTCTTTATTGTGAATGCCATGGATAAAATGGACCATATAGTTTATATTATCATTGCTTAATTCTGAGATGATTTTCATCCCTGACCATTCAAATGGTTTGTCACAGATCTAACTGCTGTATTAATATTGTTGAATACCCAGAGTACATATTTTCTGTTGCAAATATTTTGGCTCTTGGTTATATCCAATTTGAAATTGAATTGTATACTGTCTTATATCCTATATTTATTTCAAATAACACTACACATTCCTAGAGGAGAGCAACCCTATCATGGCTCTAGGAGTGTGGCCAGGACTGACAATATTTGCTGAATGGAATTTAAATTATGGCTAACCCTTCTACTCCCTAATGGGAAGTGTTAGACCTAATGGTTAAGTATGAGATCAGATGAGACAGATGTGGGTGAAACATCTGGTTCTACCGCTAATCTTGGAGAAGCTATAGAAACCAACCAAGCTCCACTTCTCTCATTAGAAAATAGGGATGTTAATGGCCATCTCTTCGTGCCCTCGTAAGAATTAAATAAGACGCCTGGTGTGTAGTGAGAATGCCATAAATGTTGCGTCTCATTTCCAAGCCCACTTTCTTGGATCTTTCCAGAGGTCCTTCTGTCTTTCTCTATATGAACGTGATGTTTCTTTTCACTATTACAAACTGAAAGGTCAGAACTCCAGAGCAAATTATATATGGGACATCTACCACAGAGGGCCTTGTATTTGCTGAAAATAATTGAATAAGTATTTGCAATAATGCTGGCCATATAATAGAGTTTATTATTTTTTCTCTCAATTTTATTTTTCTTTATTTTGTGTTAATGTGGCTAGTAATTAATGATGGCTTCAAATCAGATATTTCTTTGAATAATCAGATAGCACCTTTACAAAGGTACGATAAGTTAATTACTGCTACAGGAAAGCATATTTTTTAAAGGACATAAAATAGGAGTCTGAATGCTGCATATAGTTCTCTAAACTGCGATTGTTAAATATTATCTGTATTTATCAGACAGACAAAATTTGCCCCAGTTTTGAGAGATATAATAGCATTTAGGAATTCAATTAGATGATCCCTTCGGGCTGATAATGAGCAAAATGAAAATCAGAGCACCTATCATTCATGACCGAAATCACAAGAGGTAACTGTAATGCCAGATGCATGGCTTTGACACACTGGATATTATAAAGCAAATTATCATCTGCTTATTTCATCCTGAAGGCTGAGAATTTCAGAGTATTAAAAAAAAGGGTCTACTTGTTTTTCTCATTATATAATCATGACAAAGAGAAAATCATTCTTTTGCAAACTTCCCAGGTTCCTCACTACAATGGAGAAATGTAATTCACCAATAAAATGAGTGGTATTCTCTGGTTCTTTACATTTTTTTCCTGTCTCTTCCAATTTTTCTACAATGATCACATAGTATTTTTAGGATTAGGAAAAAAGGTTTTCAGTTGTTATTTTTATTTTTGTTTCCCGCTGAAAAACAAACGGTGATCTGGGGCAGGGGACCATGGTACCTTCACAAAGGCTGATCTAAGAATGTGCTGTGGAGAAAGATTCACAGCTGCTGGGACTTGATCTCAACCAAGGGTGCTGAGTCCCAAAGCTGGGAATGTGGACAACTGGCCAACAAGAAATATGTCAGTGACTATATATGCCTCATTCCAGAAAAGACTTGCATGGTTATCATAGCATTTATGTGTTGTTGTAGTTCTCAGACTAAAGAATAGTGCCCAGCACATACTAGATGCTTGGTAAATATTTGCCAAATAAATGACTGTAGTGTTAAGAGGGGACAGCAATTATTATACCTCAGATCAGGGGAAATCAGAGTCACTTCCTGCCTGAGAAGCCAGAAGAGAGTTTTGTTCTCTGAAACTAAAATCTCTGACTATTATGTAGGAATCACAATAAAGCTGAAACACTGATGCCCATGACTTAATCATAGGTAACTCTGAACAGTTTTAAGTTCTCATTGTGCTTTTTCTTATCATAAAAGTATTATAGAAGAATAGAAAATGCAGATAAGGAAAGAGAAAAAAATTTTAAACCATTGTTATGACAGATACATACTATTTCAAATGACCTATGTGTACATATAATTCCTATATGTATTTTCTTTTACAAAAGTTGAAATAGTACCTTTTTGTAATTTTTTGCTATGTCACCAAATATTTCTCTGCCACATTACTTTTAAAGACAGTATAGTTCGACACCAGATGGATATACACTAATTTATTCACCCACATCCCCATTGCACGTTAAGGAGGTACCATATTTTTTTCTGTTAGAAATAATGCTGCAATGAATGTGTGCTACCCCATCATAACTGAATACTTAATAGATTAAAATGGCATCTCAACTATCGAGAATTTGCCCTAAGTTACTTTTCCTG